>NC_142796.1:68856251-69023751 GCF_049724085.1 Artemia sp. Qi Xiang Cuo | reverse complement strand
TTGTCATTCTTGATCCATTGGATATGCTGTTAATACCTAACAAGCCAAATACTATGACAGCATCTTGTCTGAATGATACTTCTAGAATGCTGAACTTTCTTGTGGAAAAGCAAGAAACCTCATGCCCCATCCCTCCTGTCCCAGTTCAGTGGCCTTCCGCTCCCACAATTATGCCTACCACAGTCCCGGTGGTGCTTACAAATTTACCTAAAGAGCTAAAATCAAGAAACCCTGTAAAGCAGCGTGAATTTATACAGAAAATCAACTGTGCCGAGAAGGTAAAGCATGTTGAGCTGAAGCGTGATCGCCTTATCTTACATATGTCCAATGAAGCTGCTGCCCTAAGTTTACCAGCAGTTATTCCCCCAGGCCTAAACATTTGCTCAAAAGTGATGAAAAATGAGCATTTAGGAATAATTCAAAACAATAAGGATTTTGATGTGTCTACTATACCCGGTTTGGTTACTAGCATTACAAAATCCAGATGTTTCAGTCAGTCTTCTGTGGTGCAGCTCACCTTTAGTAGCAAGGAGGATCTTGGACAGACCCTAAGATTCAGCATCAAAATTGAATATTGCTTGTTTTGTGTTTTGAGGCTCTTGACTAGGCCCAAACAGTGTTTTAAGTGTCAAAGCTTTGGCCATATAGCTCACGATTGTGCAAACAAATCGAAGTGCAGTAGATGTGGTGAAAGTGCTCACATTAGCACTCGTGAGAGCCTGTATACGGCAACTACTGTGAAATGCACAAACTGTTCCGGCAATCGTGTCAGCAGCAGTTTTATCTGCCCCAAGATTAAGAGGCTTTCAGCTCGCAGTGATAATCTGGCTCCCCAGTCATACCCCCGAGTTCCGTCCGGTAAAAGAAAATGAAAAGTAATGACCCAACTAGTGTTAAGCTTCTGTTCCATAACATGAATGGTGCCAGAGAAAAGCTAGATGTATTAGATTTCACTTTTGGTTTATTTGATATAGTGTGCATTGTCAAACACCTACTAAATTTGGATAATGCTATGCAGCTTGAGCTGTCGACCATGATTTTTTTTATTCGTCCTGCTAAAACATCGCTGGGCTGACTGTCAGGTGGTCTTGCAGTTGCTATACATAAAAAGTTTCAGAGTAAATTAGTTGATGCTAATGATTTATTTATTGCTGTTGATCTAGGAGGTGTAACTATATTGTGTGTATACATGCCAACTAATTATTGTAATGCTACTTCAAATCATAAATTCGTGTTAGCATGTGCCAGATTATCAAAATTCACGCATAAAATCAGGGCATCAGGAAAAAAAATTCTGCTTTTCGGAGACTTTAACACAGACTTAAAGAATGATAATGCTTCCCTTTCTCAGGTGTTAAAAGCCTATTTTCCACCTCACCTACATATTTTACATAAAGATCAAATTTACACGTATCTGCACAGTTCTGTTAGTACTGCAGATTTGGATTTTGTTATAACAGATCTTCAAGAATCGGCAAGCCTTTATGTACATGTATCACAAGATTTTTTAATTAGTGACCATTCACATCTAGAACTGTCCTTTTCTCTTCCAGCGTCTTTAAGTGGCGGATCAGAGGTAAGAAAACGGTTCACAAAGAGGTTGTGGGATAAAAAAGATACAGAGTTGTATCATGAAAATTTAGATTCTATGTTGCGTAAAATTAAGATACCATATCACCTTCTTTGTTCTTCGCGTCGTGGGGACCCCCTGGATGTTGATTGTTACCTTGCTGAAATATCACATTCTCTAATGGTTGCTGCATATGTTGCCGTCCCTACTGAATCAGTAAAAACTAACACGCGTAAAAGGGGATGTCTGATTTTCCTGGGTTAAAGGAAGCTAAACTCCGTCATTGTTTTTGGTATGGAATATGGAAGGATTGCCATAGACCTCTTTCAGGTATAGTTTTTGGTTTAGTTAAATGGACAAAGCAGAATTTTCAGAAAGTTGTGAAAAATTGGAACAAAATGCCAATTTGAAAATTTCTCACAGCTAATACAGGATAATCCACAGTTTTTGTGGAAAGAGGTTACTAAACTTACATGTTCCACTTCAATTTTGACAAATCAAATTACCAACAATTAATTGCAAACTCATTTCTTGTCAATATATTCTTCCGACCCACCACCAATTGACACAGATTTCCATGGAATATTGCAGAAGCAATTGTCAAAGCTGAATCCCCCCAAAAATTACATCACTATTACACCTTCTATGCTATTAAATCACACTCGTCATCTTCAAACTGGCAAAGCCTCTTGTGTGGATGGTCTGCAAGTGGAGCTTTTGAAGTACAGTACACATGTGCTGTTTGAACACTTAGCTCTGCTATTTCAGATAATTTTGTCCCTAAGACTTTATGTGAAGGGCTAGTTACATGCGTGTCTAAAAAGAATAAGGACTCCACGCTATGCAATTCATGTAGACCTATAACCATATGCTCTCTGCTTAGCAAGCTACTTGAACAAATAATTTACCCATTTCTGCATGAAAAGTGTGATTTTGGGGATCATCAATTTGGTTTCAGGCAAGGTTTAGGAGTCCAAAATGCACATTTTGTGTTCTTGTCTATAACGGAATATCGCAAGATGATGGATAACAGTCTGTATGTATGCACAGTTGATATAGGTAAGGCTTCTTATTCAATTTTGCATTCACAATCTTTAGTTGCTTTGTTAAATAGCAGAACTAGTGGCTTTATTTGCGCGTGCCTTTGGAATTGGTACCAGACTTCAATAGCCTGGGTCCGTTCTAGTGACGGTTTGAGAAGTCCCATTCCTGTAAAGTGCGGGGTAAAGCAGGGCTCAGTTTTAAGTTCATTAATATTCAACAATGCAGTTAGAACTACGACGAGAAATGTCCCAGCCTATATTATTGATGGTCATATCGATATTAGTCACCTGTTGTATGCAGATGACATACTTATTCTCGCTGATAACCTTTCATCACTAGAAAGGGCTTTTGAGGCTCTTCAGGCTAGATTGTCTAATATTGGCTTTGCTATTGAACCATCAAAAACTAAGCTTACGAGAGTATAACAGAATGAAAAGACACATTCAAAATCCCTTATAGTAGGATCGATTACTCTTCCTAAGTCTGATTCACTCAAGTATTTTGGTGCTCATTTTGGGTCATCAATAAGATTGAGACATCTTATTGCACACTGGTTATTAATGAGTTGAAAAAAGAAACTTCGCAAAACATATGGTTTGCTAGCAAAAGTTAAAGGATTTGACAAGTATATAGGAAAGCTCTATAACTCTATGTTTGCACCGCATGTGTTTTATCTAACTCCCTTTTGGAAACTTTTTTCGTCAACAGAAAAGAAACAAATTAGGGTTCAATTTTACCGGTTTGCTAAATTTTTTATTGGTATTCCTCTATGGTTCTGTAAGTCATACATTTGTAAAAAAAAAACATGTCTGTGATATACCTGAGAAGATGGAAGAATTATTGGCTTGATTTGAAAACCATTGCAAGAAAATATCAGGTTTTCTGCTTAACCATCTTCTATATATGGTGGATTAGAAATTTAGTCCCCAGTCTGAGCAGTCTTTTCTGTTTTGGTTGTTTTTCTTGTCAGTGGTGATTGTCAATTTGTTGTATAGCTGATGATTTTTCGTGTTTTGTTCTTTTCACTCCCTCTAGTGCATTATTGTTTTAATGTAGCGAAAAAGGGTAACAAATGTGTATGTCTATGTGTGTATGTGTGGGTATATATGTTTGTTTGTATGTATGTGTATGTATATATGTGTATGTATGTATGTATATAGTAAGGAGAAGTAGGCCCCAAGATTGCTGAGTTGTCAACGTCACTGTGACATTACTAGTGATCAATAGCAAAAAAAAGCCTCTAATGTCTCATTTCGTTGTTTTTTAATGTATATTTTATAAGCCATAGGATTTATTCTGTGAGGCATGCGATTTATTTGCCATTTGATGACCAATATAGGAATTTATTAGACTTTCTGTTTAACCATATATGAATGGGTAGATCGTTAGGTTCAGTATTTCAGTGTTGATTCAAGTTCCCACAGTTGATTTAAGTTTCCTAATGTTTGTCTTTTTTCTTGTTAGTCATTTTGGTACTGTATTTGTTAACTATTTGTGTTTCTTTTCTCTTTTTTTTTCTCTTTGTTTGTACTCCTATACTGCATTTCTAATGTATCAATAGAGGGCAAAAATAAATTATTATTATTGGTGTGGTTAAAAAAACCAACAAAGACAAAAATCTTGGTGAAAAAAAAAACAACAACAACAAACGAGACTGTGGCCAGTGGAGAGAAAAGCCGAAAAATGTAAAACAACGCGGATTATAGAAAACCAACGCACAATGATAGGTACTGGAATTTTCATTCTTGCATCCCTATGTAAGTGAAACGGGGGGTTGTGATTTCACTAGTGGATAGAGCCTTTAGAATTTGTTCCCAGGAATTTCTGGATTTGGAATTGTTATACTTGAGGGATATTTTGTTTTGTAATAATTACCCAATTAAGTTCTCTGACAAAATAATTGAAAATAGACGTGTTAAACATGATAGTGAGGTTATTGGGGTTTCTCAGTCTTCAGATTTAAAGCTGAAGACTGAGGTTTCAAAAGTTTCATTTCATTGCCATATGTACCTGGTTTGGGTGAGAAACTTTCACAGATTTTGCATAAATTTAACATCAATACATGTTTCCAATCGTTGAGGCCAATGGGTAGTTTCTTTAGTTTTGGAAAGGATTTAACCCGGGTAAATTTAGTAAGTGGGATGCATAAGATTCCGTGTTCTTGTGGGAAGTTCTCTATTGGTAGGATTCACCAACAATTTGTTGAATGATTTATTTAACATCGAAATTCAATAGAAAAAACCCTACAATTAAGCAAGCCTCCAGAGACTTTTGCTTCAGCCTTAGCAGAACATATTTGGTTTCAACCAGATTACTTTGTAAAATTTGATGAAGCCTTAGCTATTTCAAATGATAAGGGATACACTCAATGGGCAAGAGAAGCCATAGAAATTAAAAAACATATGTTTGCTAACCTTTTAATAAATAGGACACGTAATTTAAATATTGATCCAATTTATGATAATCTTGTAAAGATCAACAGTCAATAAGTGAGTTAAGATTTTAAATAATCACCAGAGGACTATTTTACCTGCTAGACCAAAACGATTTGCTTCAGTAATAGCCAACAAAAGGATTATTTTGCAACAGAATAATTAAAATAATTTCCAGGTTTCATTTTTATTTTCCCTCAGTTACTCTGGTGTTCTCACTGAAGTAACTCTATAATAGCATCTTTTCCCTATGTGGATCAGTTTGAGCCAATTGTATATATTTTTTGGTGTTGGTTTTATTGGTTTTTAGTTTTAGCTTGGTTTTATCTTGTTCTTTTTGTGTTTCTTTCATGCTGAAGACGCTTTGTTTGGATACAGGTGAAACATTTGCGTTGTTTTACATTTTTCATCTTTTCTCTCCACTGGCTGCAGACTCGTTTGTTGTTTTTTTTACTGAGATTTTTCTCTTTGTTGGTTTTTTTTCATGGCTGGCCAGTTCGGCTTAAAATCTTTCATTGGTGTTTTTGCAATTGATGGTCCAGGTTGTCAAATTTCACATCTTATCATGTTTGCTAATTAAGGTGTTCCTTCCAAAGAATCATCATTTATAGTAGCTGCAACTGCAAAATTCCGTTTTTTGGGCCCTCCAGCAGACATGATATTATATAAGTAACTGTTGTGTTGGAAACTCAACAATCTTACTTATACTATGTATGACATCATATAAGAAAATACTTATATGATGCCATATATGATGTCATAAGAAATGCTAATGTGATGTAGGCTACTAACATAGTACATGATGTCATTTGCAAAAAACCAAAATTAAGGCTCTTAACGATTTTTCTCAGACTTTTGACCTATCTAGATTGTTTTTTATGTGAGAATATTCTAAGATACTAATTTTCCCCCAAAAATATGGAGCCATTTTGAGAAACAGAATAAATATAAACATACATAGTTATTACTCACATATAAATATAGTATATAGACAAATTTGTTTTATTTACTAATAATTATAAAATAAACTATATATACACACAACCGCCTGGGGAAGGCTCGAAAAGCCTAATGATGGACGGCTGCAATCCTCTAATTCTCAACTAGTAACACAAATGATGTACAAAAAAAGTACCAAATTACTCTCACATAACAAATAATACCAAAATTAACCGCTCTCTCCCAATAAATGCCTCTTAAATTTTGCTTTAAATAACCCAATATGCTCGGCCTCCCAAATGCCAGCTGGGATATCATTCCAAATAGCTGGAGCTAAATACCTAATTCCGAAACCTGCACATATGGCGTCTTGGTACTCAACAACAAAATTATCCACATCTAATTGCTTACCTGTGGAGCAAATGATTTACACGAAGAAAAATCAGTAAAAGCTTATAGGACATAGGTCATTCCAACATCAATAAGCAAAAACAGCAGTTTGATAATCGCGAATCTGACCAATATTAAGCAATTGTAAACTCTTAAAACACAATGTGGTATCATTCACATTTTCTACTTAACTACCAAGAAGATGTACTGTTTTATTTTGAAGAATCTGTACTTTTAAAGTTTGCATTAAAATTACTAGACCAAAGAACACAACCATAAGAAATATAAAGTGCAACAATAGTAGGGTACAGTAACAGTAGAACTGATAATGGTAACACATGCCTGAATCAGCCCAAAATTTCCAGACCTCTAGCAATTTTTGCTGCAATAAGATCACTATGGGGCCTCCAAGACAAATTACAATCAAGCTGGAAACCCAAATAACGCACTTCATACACATGTGACAAAGCCCTACCATTAAGAAATACCTCTCCATCAACACTTGGCTGCTTACCAACTCTTCTAAATATCATAAAATTAGTATTCTTAACATTCACTGACAAAAGGCTCAAACTTTTAAATACAAAAAAAGACTTTAAATCCCTATTTGCTTTCACCAACAAATCATCAATGGATCGACTAAACACAGTTGGAGCAGTATCGTCCACAAAAGTTGTAATAAAGCACTCAGGTAAGTAGAAACGCATTGAATCAACATACACAAGATACAGGAGTAGTCCTTAGACAGACCACCGGGGGTACACCACACATTACTTGAAAAGGAGAGGAAAAAACATCATTTAATATAACTTGAAGAGATTTACCACTCAAAAAACTAAAAAACCACTTCAAATAGTTGCTACGAACTTCAAAGGATTGAAGACGTTTGTGTAAAATTTAAAAATCCACTACATCAAATGCTTTTCTAAAATCAATAAAAATAGTCAAAAGAATTTCACGACATTCAAAGCATTTATTTACAGTATCACAGAGTGAATGCGCAATGTCCGACGTCGAGTGACCTTACCTAAAACTGAATTGGATTTCACGTAGCACCCCCGTTTTCGTAAGGTAATCATAAAGCCTTTCATGCACAACTTTTACAAATAATTTTGAAAACAGAAGTAGGATTGATATGGGTCTATAATTTTCAATATCTAGCTTAGAACCAACTTTGTGAAGGGGATGACTTTTGAGCTTGTAAGTGCATCAGGGAATTTGCCGGTTTGGAGGGGAAGATTGATTATGTGGACGAGGCATGGTAGGAAATAACACAACACCGATTTAAAAATCTTAACATTAATTCCATATGTCCCTGCTGAATTAGATTTGATTGTTTTCAGAACCTTCAGAATTTCGTATTCAGTACACAGCTGAAACTCAAAATCACTTCCAGTTCCTCTATCATCCACAAATTCATAGTGTAGGAAATTATCATTAGAATTTATCAGCACTTCCGCCTGTACATTTTGGCCAATATTTTAAAAAACTCAGCAAATCTATTAATAATAATCGTTTCATCATGACCACTTTCTCCTTAAATCAGTTGCAAAATGGGTGGAGCTTCTTTTCTTCTTTCCCGATAGATCATTAATAATCTTCCAAGTTCCTTTAGTATTATCCTTATTTAAACCCAATTAATTCACAAAGTATTCTTTTTCAGCTTTTCTTCAAGTTCACTTTATTGCATATTATTTTGAATTCTTCCTGTTGTTTGGCACACTAGCTATTTAAATAATCCAAATACAATTGATTTCTTAAATCTGACGCTTTAAGAATTTCTGTAGTTATCCAGGGCTTCCTGGGCTCATTCTTATGTGGTTTCAAACATTTCACTGGGCAAGTCTTATCATATAGTGGCTGTATACGATCCCCATCTTGCAATCAAATGCACCAGAAGCGTCATTTTTCATATCTAAAATTTTACTAAAAGCAATGCTGCTCAACTCTTCACCAAACCTTTGTAAATTCTCTTTTTTAATGACCAAGTTTTCAC
This sequence comes from Artemia sp. Qi Xiang Cuo, assembly GCF_049724085.1. Taxonomy (NCBI): domain Eukaryota; kingdom Metazoa; phylum Arthropoda; class Branchiopoda; order Anostraca; family Artemiidae; genus Artemia; species Artemia sp. Qi Xiang Cuo. The sequence goes on along the minus strand of NC_142796.1, from coordinate 69,015,380 downwards.
TTCTTTAATTTATTTCTTTTTATTCGGCCACAAGGTACCGTTGCGACAACTGGGGAATGGTCCGAACAAGGGTATAGAACCATATCAGCATAACTACAGTCCAGATACTTAGAATCAACAAAAATATTATCTATGAGAGTGGCTGAATGACTCCTAACACGTTTTGGAATATTCACATGCAAGAAAGCATTCACATGCTTTCTTTTCCCCTTGCTCATGCAAGGGGGAAAAGATCATGAGCAACCATCAAATTAAAATAGTCAAGATTCACTCCATTCAATGAAAGCAGATCAAAGTTGAAATCACCCATACAAATAAAATCTAGACCTCTCCAAGACGCTGCACGTGCAAGTTGATCAAACCCACTCTCAAGTTCTTCCCAGCTAGCACTCGGTGGCCTATACACAACACTAATCAAAAGTTCCCTACTTCCCAAATCTAATTCCAGACTAAGACTTTCAAACTTACCCTCAATCCAAACATGAATGTCATTTCTTACTTGGTAAGACAATGACTTTGAAATCAAACATGCAAATTCCCCCTCTATGAAGTGATGTCCGGTTCTAAATTATAATCTGGGAAAGAATACAACAAGAAAGAATGTTCCTGACTCAAAAATATTTCACAAATACCAATAAAACTAATTTTTCCTTGAGAATCAGAGAGGAATTACAGCGTATCCTCATAACAAATAGTAAGGCGGCAATCCCAGACATGTAAATGCAATGAATCAGCTTCTCTGGGGTTAAACTGCGAACTTTGAACATAAGCACTATTTCTTAACTGGTGAAGTTTAACTTGGTTCATACATGGTTCAAGATCTGTTGCTATTGGTGCTGACAAAACCTCTGTTGCTATTGGCTCATTAATTAGACAAATATAGACGCAGTAAGAGTAAATAAATACACAAACCAAACAAATCTCTCTAAATGAAATGAGAAGAGAAAAAATGCAAGACTGAGAATCAATAATTTTTGAGAACGATAAAGAAAATGACAAAAAAATAGTGAAAAATACACAAACCCAACAAATCTCTCTAAACAAAAAGAAAAAAGTAACAAAAGAAAATGCAGGACTGAGAATCAACAGTCTTTGAGAATAACGATGAAAATAACAAAAATAGCGAAAAAGTAGTAAGAAAAAGGGCGAAAAAAGAAATACAAGAGAAAGGAAAAAACGATGAAAAACAACACACATACTACTTCAAATGCATTCACCAAGGGATTTTATTTTCCGTGCAGACGGTTCACCTGGCGACTTCACTAGTATGTTGCTGCAGTCAATCCATACATGTTTGATACCAAACCGATCCTTTGCAGCATTTAGAAAATCACGACGTTGCTTCGTAAGGGATTCCGACACAAAGATGCCCGAACCAGCTAGTTTAGACTTCTATGAGAAAACTTTTCGAGCAACTTCGTTGCTAGTAAATCACACTAGTACTGGGGCAAGTTTGTCACTAGCAGTATTAGGCTCACTCATTCTAAACCAGAAAACACTTGATAATTTGCCAAAAGACATACCAGTAACACGCATCTGTGTCAATAGGACACTGAGCAAAGTCGTTTTAAGTTCAACTCCTGCCTTTTGTTTCAGACCATTGAAAACAAGACTGTCCAAGATTTTTTCTTGGTTCATATTGTCAAGCTTGACCTCAATTTTTTTAGTTCGATTCTCTAGATTAAGGGTTGGCATTCTACACGTTTTCAGTTCTTCTTCAATACTGTCTAAGATGGGAGTGAACTCCAGTGACACAGAATTGTACAACTCGTTAAATATAGTTTCAGCAGAGTCTTTAAGGACCAGATTGTGCTTTCGGGCCACACTTTGCAGAAACCTGACGAGATATCTCTGAAACAATAGATTCTCTTTTTTTTCTAACTCCTGTTCTGTAGCGAAAATTCGTGAAAATAAAGCAAACTTTGAACCGGGTAATGCAACAGCTTCATCGGATACTTTTAGAGCAGAAAAAGCCTTTGAAGTTGACCTGTAAATCTCGGAAAAACGCTCAAGTTCATCAAATGCAAGTTTAACACCTTTTGCAGTTTTAGTAGAAGCTTCTTGAACATTGTTTTCATATAATACAAGGTTACTCTCAGAAACAATTTGCTCGCTATGATCCCCATTGCAGAAGATCAAATAGTTTTTACGCTTTCCATCATTTTTCATAATTTTTATATTTCGTACAGGCCACAATGGATAGCCTGCAAATTTCGCCAGTGCTAAATCGAATTGCTTGTATTACGACATGATTAACATGAGCAGGAGGAAAAAGAAACAAAAAACAACAATAAAATAGAAGTTCAAAATAGGGATTAAATCCTTTTTATTAGACAGTGTATAGAAATTCACAAAAATACCTGATATTTCGGTCACATATACAGTGACCATCATCAGTAGTCACTGTATCGTCATCTATTAAAAAGGATTTTATCCCTATTTTGAACTTGTATTTTATCGCGATGGAAAGGCAGCGTGGTCTCCAAAATTATCTACATCATAAACAAATGACTTATCTTAAAGTGGGCAGGCCCATGAATGACGTGGCAATCACTGCTATAGCAGGTGGCCTAGTGGACCATGGAGGCCTACAGCTCTTTCTTCAAGGAGGCCTACTAGTTAAACCATTTCCTGATTTAGTTTGTCATTTATTAAAAGTCTCTCAACTTAAAATATTGGAAGCATTTTATGTTGAAAGTTTGTTTCTTATCAATCTATTTTCTTTTTAGGAATACTAGACTTGCAAATTCACTTGATCATGGAAACTGGTTATACCTCAAGACTGTGAAAAAAAAAAGTGATTTAATACTAGGAAAAACAATCTTAAAACCATGTCCAGTACTAAAGGAATGAAGAGAAATGCTTCAAAATCAGATATTGTGAAATCAAGCCCTAAAAGGACTAAATTAGAAAACATTACTTCCATTGAAGGTAGTTCAGAACGTGAGAGGAAGTTCTCAACAAAATGTAATATAGTGAGTTTCAGCAATGCATTGACGTCAGTGTTAGAAAGGGTTATTTCCTCTGAAGACTTAGACTCTCGGATTAAGGATGCACTCAAAAAGGTATGTTCAATTAATAAAGGCAGATACTAATTGAATGGCTGCAGTTAGCTATAGCCTACAGGCAAGACGATACCCAGGGAAGGGAAGTTCTTAGGTCTTGTCCTTCCAAGAAATTTGGAAATTACATACAGATCTCTGAGAAACTTTTAAAGAATTAACAGTGCCACTGTTGAGGATAAGTACAGTAGCATCAGCTATTTCTTATCTTTAGCAGTATTACTATTTCTGTGGGATTGTTGTGTGGACTAACCACCCATTCAGCTAATAGTATATTGCTTAATTACTAAGAAAAACAGTATATGATGAATTATATAGTCTTGAGAATCTTGAAAAATAAAAGCCACCAGTGGTGTCACATAGCGGGGGGGGGGCATATGCCCTCCTAGAATTTTGCCTCTCCCCTGCTTCTGGTATTTTTTAAATACTTTTTTTGTATTTTAATTGAAAAAATGTAAAAAAAGACAAATGCCCCCCCCCCATAGATTTGGAAAAAACATATCCCTCCCCCTAATTTTGTTGAATTGACGCCACTAAGAAACAAATCCCTATAATCTTGCTATGTACAGATAAAATAAGTTAGAATGCAGGGGACTGTCTAAAGATGTTTCCTTAGAGAGGGGCCTTGATGAAAAAATTTTTTTTTATTATTTTCAGTTGTAGTTTTCTCTTCTATGTTGATTTTCCCTCCTAATATATAGTCTTTTATTCCCAAGACTGAATGGTTTATTGAGTTTTAAATAAAGATTGCCACTGATTTGCCTTATTTTTCCTGTTTTCCTATTTTTTCTGTAAGTCTGATACCTTTGAATAATTACTTTTTTTGTGTCTTCTGAAATTAACTCTTGGAGATAAGACTGAACCTACAACTGCTGGTCACTTTTCCCTTTTTTTCTCCTTAATCTAACTAAGAAGAAAGTGAAGACATCATTTGATGGCTTTTTTCGTGCTCTTTACAAATATTATAATCACTTCACTGGCAAATTCCATTTTGAGCCCTTAAAGGAGACCTAGAAGCTAACTTATTACCTTTTTCATAGATTTTAGACTATGATTTAATTGTTATTAAATTCAATTTGCAATTTAATTCAGTAAATTTACAAAAGTTATTCTTAAGCCTCAATTTTTTTGCTTACTTTTTCTGTTCACGGTTATTATGCTACTGCAAAGTTTATCACATAGAAGACACACTGTTTTATACTTACACCAGGAAAACATTTGAAATGTTAGGATAATATTTATAAATTTAAACTTTTCTGGAATTAGATTGTAATAAATCATTGCCTTTAGAATAGGCTATATAACTTTTGGCTGATAACGATTAAACGATTGAAATCGAATAAATGGCTGGTATATTTTTAACCACTTTTTAAAGCCATTTCTAGTGATGATCACTATTTTGTGTGGTGACAAAACTAAGTTACCATATTGGCCCCTTTTTGTGCTCAGATTGGTCCCTAAAGCAATTATTATATTTAGAAAGAACATAAAAAAAGTCATCAAGTGACATGTTCACTTTCTTCCTTGCTAAATTATGGAAAAAAGGAAATATTGACCTAACTACTTTTCTTAACCCAGTCTGGATAAGATTTAATTTTTCTTGCATTTTTGGGACAATGTCATTCCATCATGTTAGGTTCTATCTCATATTATTAATGCTTGCACATGGTGAATGTCTTTATTAACTATAATATGAACAGCACCAGTGGACAAACATTTCTGTTAAAGTACAGTACTCTCAGGTCAATTAGGTCATGTGAACACATCACATCAACTTTGGGTTTTGATACTTGAGTTTCTTTGTAATTAGTTAGTGTGCTAATATTTTTTGCATGTGTGAATCTTATCTTTTAGGGGTTTTCCCAGCAAGTCTTGGAAAATATTCAGATATGGTGCAGCAATCTTAGCTTTGGGCACTACATTCCTTGCATTAATGGTTCTGACTAACCAACATTGGAACCAGACATACATTGTAGCTATATGTTTGTTAGCTGTGGATATATGCCTTCAAGTGATTTTAGTAAAGTTAGACCCAAAGTATTTACCAAAGCTAGTTCTAGCAAGGTTACTTCTGGATTTATATATGCGTATTAAGTCACCTCTTAGCCTTCTATAGATGCGTGAGGGGATCTTGATGGCTTGCAACTGGCCTTCTTGCTATATATCTTTTGGTCTAAGTAGCTGATTGGTTTCCCTTCTCTGGATCCTTTTGGTGTGTTCAGTTTCACCAAATAGCTTGGAGACCCACACAATGCTGGCACAATCAATTATCAGAACTACTAAGGCTTTACACAGGGGCATAAATATTTTGTGGTCATGATGCCAGAAAGATTACTTAGTGGGCCCAACAAGCTGGTTTCTTTTTGCTATATGCTCATGAAGCTTAAGTTGGATGTCAACATAACTCCAAGGTCTCTGTCACAAAACATATTTTCTAAAGTTAATTTTTAGCTATTATGTCTGATTGTGACTGAGGTTTCAAATGTGTCCGTCTTGGGTCCATTCCACAGTGTCTTGCATTTAGTTGGGTTGAGTTTGAGGCCAACTTCTTCAAGGTTTACAACTAGGGTTTTCATATTTTTTCTGCACAATTTTAATATATTTTTGAATGACTATTTTTGGTAGAACTTAATCTTGTCAGTTAATAGTATTATGCTGTTGTTACTTTATTGTTCATTCTCTTAATTACAAGCAAATAGAGGAGTGGACTTATGATGCTGCCTTGGATAATGCTGCTTGGCAGTGTAGCTTCTAAGGATTTACCTGCATCTATGTACACAGTTTCCATTTTCCTGGTTAGGAGTGATATTATCCACATGTAGGTTGATTTTTTACTATTGTAGGTTTTAGTTACATTAAGTACTACAAGGTGGGGGACCTGGTCAAATACTTTTTTCAGCATCAAATAGCACTAACAGTTTACCTACCATAACCATCCTCTTTGTTGCTGGTTAGAGCTAGTTTTTCGCAGCTGCTTTTGTCCATGAAGCCAAACTGGGCTGAATCGAAGAGATAAATGTCTGTCATATGCTTAATGATCCTGTTTTTAACCAGCTTCTCTGCCACCTTGCTCGTTCGGGGGTAAGGCTGGTTGGCTGGTAATTGGTTGGGTGGATATTGTTTCCCTGTTTGTAATATTGGTATAATAACTCTTACCTTTTTTCACCTGATTGAGAGCTTGATTTTCTCCATGGAGGTATTAAAAATGTGAGTGAGGGGTGACACAATTTCTGGTGCTAAAAGCTAAATCCATGAAGCTTCAGTTCTGTCTGGCCCTAATGATTTGTTTGGGCATATGCTGTCTAGTAGTTTCTGTACCGGTACTTCAGATTCAGTAAATTTGTTGGTTTCTTGAAGTTGCTTGCTTAGATTGCTTTGGTATTAAAATTCCTTAAGGTCGAAGACATTCAAAATTTTGATTGGTTGGCTATAATCATTCTCGTTAATCTTGCTTTTGTTCCTCCTGTGTCACTGCGCGTGCTTATAATGAACTTTACCATTAAGTAAGAGTATTTTTTTTTTACAACATATTACGAATTCTCGATATGGGCCCCAATGTTCCCAGTTTGGCTGATTTCTTATATTTTGAAGTATTTCTGGTAGAAGAAGTGACAGAAAGCTGTGTTGGGAGAGAAAAAATTGGCACAATGCTTGTTGTGGATATTAACTGATTTGCTGGATTTTCTTCTTGCTTCATTATCCGCCGTTCATATTAGATGTCCTTTGAGGTTAAAGCATATGGCTTTGTTTCAGGGATTGGCTTCATTTTTGCTGCTAAGTTTGAGCATGGTAGGATGAGCTCAAAACATTTGTTTTGATTATGTTTTACACTGTTATGACTATTACTGTAGAATAGCTTAAGGACTGTAAATTCTTTTGTTTGCAGTTGGTTTTATTATTTAGGGGTGATTTCATTTCATCTGATTTTTGTTTTCCCCCAGTATTTCCTGATAGGGGGGGGGACTTGGGATTTTTCAGGTAAGCTAGGTAGTGTTACTTTAAAAGCCACACATCTTAACCTCAAAGGCAGAATATTATCATCTTTTGCCCTCAGTAAATCTTCGCAAACAAGTTCATCAAAAGATGTTTCTATCAGCTGCTAACTTTTTAGCAGCAACACGGTACAAGCTAAAACGCATCACAGCATATATTGAATCCCGGGGGAATTAATTAATAATCTGAGAATAATTTGCCTTAAAATAAATCAAAATTTTCTCTTTTTTAGGAAGAAAATGTTCTTCAACTTATGGAACTCATTCCAGCTGAAAGGCTATACAAGGAATCCAGCATAGTTGGAGCACTCATTGTAAGTTTTTGCTTTATTCTTATATTTTTAGAAATTAAACAAAAATGAACAAAAGATGGTGATCAAATAAATCATGGGCCTGTCAGAACCTAAAGGGCACTGGTAGAAATTTCCAAGATGGGGTTAATAGTTGAATATTTGAATTTTATAAACACTTGATTATTCCAGGGGGTGTTTCTCCCCTTGTCCTTATATATGTTGTGTGGTCTTTTCAGAAAGCCTCTTCAGGCTAAGAAACAGCAAGGGTCTAAAAAAAAATAAACTCTTCCAGGCCCTGTTCATCAAGAAGGCAGACTGTATGATGTCCCACTTGGCTAAATGCCAAGCAATCTTCACCAATGAAATAGAATGGATGATTGGTGTCACATTTTCACCAAGTTCTAGATTAGTAATTGACAACACTAGGTTTAAGACTGCACATGATCACTTGAAGTATCTGCCAACTAAAGAAGATCTCGGAAATTATCATCTTGAACTCAACATTCAGTATATCATCTAGGATATCCACCCAGCAATGTAGAAAAGAAGATACTCTGTTTATTATCACTATACCTGCAATGATCATTGCAAATTTATGTCAAATTTAATTGATAGCTCCAAGTTACCAAAAGGGTTTCTTCAATTCTACAGGGCCTTTTTCTTTGAAGAAAAGGAAGAAATGTAGTTTTTATTTGATTCCGAGACTTATTCCACATTTAAACATTTCTAGTATACTTTAAGCCATACAGTCATGATTTGCACACATTGAGTCAATCATGTTGCCAAAAATTCCCTAAGAATTGACCATGTATGCAGTATTCCCATCCCTCATTAGCTAGAAGATATTAGGTGACCCTATAACACCAATGCTCAAAGAAATTCTTTACCTTTAAGTTTTCTCCATTTCTTTAGAAAATTGAATCTAAAAAGTATTACAAAATGAGGGCAAATGTAACTGATTTAAACTTTGATGCTTTCTTGCTCTAAATCACCGTCTCCTTTGGTCCTCCAAATACTGCAGATATTGTATTATGGAGAATGAAACCATTACCGTGCTGAAATTTATCTAGCAACATGATAACACATCTAGAGCTGTAACAACAGCGTCATTGTAGTATACTGCATCCAGTATAGTGAATTAAGGAGAGGGCTAAATGAAACATTGTTCTTAAGAATATTTTTCTTGATATTTCGTTATTTTAGTTCATGTTTACGATGAATATAAAACAGTACTTAAGTTACTTTTTAATCCCCTGATAGGTTTGTATTTTACAATATATGAGATGTTCTCATAACTACTGCAATAATGATTCTCTCAAGGGGGCTAGATGTAAATGGACTTGGGTCCGTGATTGTTTTCTATGTCCACAGTGAATTTGATGTCAGGGCCTTCAAAGCATTGGAAGTTGCTAACGTAGTCAGAATTTTCAAAAGTAGCAAAATTTATTTTCTCCCAATCCAGAAAGATGGCTTGGAGGAACTCAAATCTTATTCATATTATTGACATGTTTTGTAAGTATTATTTTCAATATTGAATAACTATAACAGACCGTAATGGTGACCTCAGGCGGTAATGGTTCCCCATTTTATATTGGGAATCAATTTATTTAATTTTTTTTTTGCTAGAATAGTTTGTCTAGCATCTGATTTAATATTGTTTGTGCTTCAATTTGTTTTAGAAAAAAAGGCAAAAGTTCCCTGCTTTATAACCACATTTTTGGATGGAAAATGTAGTTCATTTCAAAGAACTTCTGAAAATTAATTAAGTATTCCGTCATAGTTATAAGCATATCTGCAGGCAGCAAGGGAATTTCGCATAAAATTGGTCAGAGGACTCCTCCTCCTCCCCCTTCTGGAAAAATCTACCATTAGGTTTAAAAGCGCACTTTTTTGTATTAAAAGAAGACTTGAGTCTGGTAGCTCATGTCAATAAGAATAGCCTCAAAGGCATCAACTCATGAGATTTTGGGGAGGGACTTGAATGAAAACGCCCCAAAAAAATTTGTCTATAAAATATCTCCTAGAAGAAAATTTTCAAAATCTATTTGGGGGGACGGCAAAAGGAGGTCCAGTCCCCCCCCCCATTGACTCCGCTACCCCCTCCCCAATTGTATGTTTCAAAGGTGGAACAAGTTTCTGAAGTCTCAATGCATCAATTGAGTAAGGGCAAGTTTTCTACTGAATCCTGTTACTAGTTCTCTATTTATTTGATTTCTTTACGTTATTAATTTATTTTTGGGATGTTTTTCTATACTGAATTTGACTTCGAGTATGTTTATTGTATGTATTGATAGCCTTTTTAGCTTGGGCCGCCAATACCGCCTAGAGTGGGTAAAATCGTATCTAGAGATTCTTGTGTAGAACTTTGAATGAAGATCGTGCTAGGCTATCGTATTTGAAAATGTACAAGTAATCTAGCAAAAATAGATTCTTTGTATAAAATAAAATCATCGTCATTCAACCCGGGACAGTGTTTGGGGGCAGGCTTCGTAGTTATGAAAATGAAGAAAAGCGGGGAAGAATAACTAAATACTATAGCTTTCAACTTCCCCCATATTTTTTTAAGTCTGAAGAACAATTCGAAGATATGGGGAATGGGAGTCAAGGATTTCGCTACGGAAAAAAGATCTATAGCTGTCGAGTGCGTACGGTTAATGGAACCTGCAAGGCTGCAGAGGGCCCGTCAACTCAGTTCAAGAGTTGTGTTAATTCCAGAAATTTGCATTGCACGATTGTAAAGCAAAGGGGTGGTACTCAGGGTCCTTGTACTTGAATTATGTGCTAGAAAAGGTAAATCTTATATCTTTCAATCAAGAGTGCCTCTTTAGTTCATTGGTTGATAAGATGAAAAAAATATATTCATTCATAAGCAGTGAGTTATATGCAAATGATTAATTTAGCATCCCTTAAAAGACTTTATTTTCCCTGGCATAGGGAGTAAATATATTTTGCTAGAAAATAATATTTCACATTTGGATCATATCCCTGTCCGTTGTAGATAATACAAGAGGGAGTACTTTTTCTTCTATATGTTAAATGCCTGTGTTAAAAGAGTACCATGCAATTTATATGCTAAACATTAGGAAATTCTTATTAGTCAAACCAAGTGTGGTCTTTAGGAGCCATTTAATCTTGATCATTCTATTTTTATGCATATTGATGTTTATTTAAATGTTAATGTGTGAATCAGTGAGTCCTCCATTAGAATGCACGAGGCCACTCAACTGCGCTCCAGCTATTTTGGTTCTAGCGTAGACAACTGCTATAAAAATATATCCATCATTTTTCTTCTTGTAAATTTCTCTCCTCATGGGAATATTTGGATTTCCTTTCAGTGACTCCTACCCGCTTTCGAAGTCTAGTGATTTCAAACGCAGTCTTGTCAGCTACGGGTTTTTTTCAAGTTTCTTGAGTACCTGGTTCTTTCTTCAAAAAGTTTTTGTTGTTCGATCGTTTATTTTTTCGTTTCCGTTGTTATACTAGACTAATACTTTTTATTAGTTTTAAGTTTCTCAAACCTCTGTGCAAGTTTCACATGCTTGTAAATTCTATTTGGGGTGCTTCACATGAGCTTTTAAAATAATTTTGCAAGCTCATTTTGCAATAATGCATTATTTGTAATTTTGGAAATATTTCAGTAAGCCCATGGCCAAGGCGATGTAGCTTATTCATAATGTTTTCGTCAAACTTGACTGAATATAAAATTGTATTTTTATCCTTAATTTTAAAACATTAAAGTCAGAATATTTTTCCCATCTTTTTTAAAGCTTCTGTTTTGGCCAACTCGCTTAGCCTGGGGGTATCCAACCTTTTCGCCACCCCTTTGCAAGTTATTTAGTAACACTATTCAACGGAAACAATTATTTGAGTATCCAGTGGCCATATCCAAGTCACTCTTTCATGATCGAGGGTAAATCATCACTTTTTGGATGAAACAATATTCTAGGCACGAATTCGGCCACTCTCTGCTAAAATTTACTCTACAGTGGCATTGGTCAATGATGCAACCCCATTTTGGACAGTTCAAACGGGTTCCAGATAAAGGATAAAAGACATAGGCTAGATGAACCCCGTGAAGGGGCACATTAATATACAGAATAAAATTTTTAGAAAGAGTATGGTACAATAGAAAGTAATAAGGATGATATTTTTTTATAGTTTATAAATTGGACAGACTTTGGTGAAAATACAATGAATCGTTTTCTTGAATATCTACTGGGTATTATGAAATGCTGCAATTGGAGGAGCTCTGACTTTGAACATAGTCCATATCAAAAAATATTGTTCTCAATTTGTAGAAACATCTACAAGCCATGTAAGTCACAATAATATATTCTTTTCCTTCTTTATTTCTAAATAAACCCTGATCTTTTTTCGTTGACGTCCGGTTTTAATTTAGCCCCCAAAAAGTGAAGCATTACTCAAAAAAATTAATTATATTTGTGTTCTGATGCTTAATTTGGCGGTAAATATTGTTACTCATAAGGGGGTTCCAGCGAAGGGTTATTTGCCTGACAAAACCGCAAGTCGACATAAAGTGAAAGATTTCTTAACTTTCTGAATATATGGGTATAATGTACAGGTGAATACCTAGCTTTTTACTTGGGGGGGGGGCTAAGAACAATTCTCTTATTCATTTTTTAGCCTTTAAATAACAAAAATACACTTTTAAATGTAAAGTTTTTGCTACTGAGAAGGAACAGGCTGGGAGTTGTCAAACATTGTGTTTAACGCTCCACAAAGTGCTACACTTCTCATCTTTACGAGAAATTCCTTTGTTTCAATAGAAAATTACATCTTTAAAAGCAATACGAAAATTGCACTATAATAAATATTTTTCGACAGATAAGTATTTTATTTTAATTTTGTTTAAAGTTTATGGCTTTTGGAAGCCATTAAACACCTGATGTATAACTTTTGGTAAAATGCAAAGCTTCTGAGGTTAATTAAAAAAATTACTCTTTTTTTTGTAGACTGTTACTTCTTATATATGTGTAATATATTCTTGTATATATATATATATATATATATATATATATATATATATATATATATATATATATATATATATATATATATATATATATATATATATATATATATATATATATATATATATATATATATATATAACATACATTACGTGAAGAAAAATTAGCTGTCGGAGGTTAAGAAATAATAGGGGAGTTAATTTTACATTACATCAACCATGGCCAAATCCTCAAAATATGGAGGGGGATTTAGAGTTTCCGTATGCTTTATTTATGGTTTTGACTCCTCACTTACAGAAGTGACAAAAACTAGATGGAAAATTAAATAAAAAAAAAACAACTAAGAAGTTCGGTTGTACTTAGATAGCTGATAAAAAGGTAGGGTAAAGAATAAAAACTTGTAAAACCTCATCTAAAATTTGAGGCTCCTTTGGTCTACAGAGCATCCAACTAGAAACAGGGCTTGTCTCTTTATAATGTTTGACATTTTTTTTTTTTTTTTTTTTTTTTTTTTTTTTTTTTTTTTAGCGCCTAAACTATGCATATTATTGGTGTGGATTTCATTCTCACTATGTGTTATTTCGATGTGAAATAATATTGGCACTGCTTTGAATCAATATGCCTTCAGGGTATTCTTCCTCCAACGTCCTGGTAAAGGTTCCCCTACTACCATATCCCCTAGATCTTGCATGACTAAAAGATAGAGACTGTACAATCTTGAAAAACTTGATATCTTTTATCTCAATAAGTCTGTATGCAAACTTACCTTTGAATAGCTGTTTTGGCTTTATTATGGGACTAGGCAAAGAGTCTACCTGACGACAGGCAAAAGAACCGCATATACTCTTTTATGAAGACTGGGAAAAAATTAATCGTTTTACCCTTTTCTCCAAACACGAAATTGTAAGAAGTTGCATCTCTCTAAGCAAAAGGAAAACTTTTCTTGAAATTTTCAGCTTGATCCCCCAACTGAGAAGAAATATTTTACGGCTACCCAATTACGTATAAAATTCTCGTCATTTTTCACTAAAATCAACTGATTGTACGGAATCGCTATAATGAAAAGTACTTGCAAGTCTATATTCTTCAGGAGTTTAAAAATATGTACTCTCTTGTTGGCAACTGGAAACCAACTGAATCCAATTGTAAAAGCACTCTGGGAAAATAATCATCTCAGTTACCTGTTACCTGACACTTACCAATTATATAACGTAAGATTTTATGTGAAAGTAGTGTAAAAAGGTCTCTACAGCCTAAGAAACTCAACATCTTGTTAATTTGAAGACTTCATAATTCAGCACTCTATTAGAGTATCAGTGACCTAAACTTCTCCAGTTTTATTATAAACCTTATAAATTTCTTGTATTTAGGTTTTCATCAGATTTTTTTGTGTATTTAGTGTATCATCATTATTTATATTTTAGCATCTTCGTTGTTGATGACTAGTCCAGAATATCAAATCTTACGATCGAAGGTAGCTGGAAGATGCAAAAAGTTTTTGAAAGGAATATTTACAGAAACAAAAGGGTTGGTATTTGGCTAATAACATATATTGCTTTAATGAATATATTTTGTTGGTGAAGATTTGGGGAATGTTATCTTTCAATATGAACAAAAAATGCTGATATCCGAAATTTATGGGTGCATCTGATGTAACTTTAGGTTATAGGAGAGGAAAAATATGGTTCTGTAGACTTTTGCGGGTAGCTTGTTTTTAGTGATTGGAACTACAACAAAAAAAAATATGCAAGTTAAAGTGTGCTGGATAAGTATGACTTATTTTTAGTATAATCTCAATTATTTAGGCACACGTGAATACGCCTAGCTTATGAAGACTTATAAGGGCACTCCTAGGAGCAGAGTAAATTTTTTATGGAGAAGTGTCAGATTCGCCCTGTGGTTTTGAGAAAACTTAATTTCTCAATGAAAATGCTCATTTTTATTCTTGAAATTGGACTAACAGGCCTTCATACTTTTCTACTGATTCCCTTCTGATATTTATAAAAAAAAGGAAAAAGAGTTTGGCACCATGTATTTTATTCACACTAAAAAAAAATTGGACATGGTTTAAATTTGGGGACAGACTTAGGATTCAAGTAGGCTAAGTAATTTTTTGCGATCGTTGAAAGGCGGAATTTTTTTGCTTAATAGAGATGAATTATGTTAATAAAAACTAGGAATTTCTTAGGTTTTAGTAGGGTATATAAAAAACGTAAACTGTTTTGCGTGCAGACCAATGGTCCACGCAGCGCAGGCACTGGTCCCGTGATTCCCTGTCTTCGGCCAGGAGTGCTATGCGTGGTTGGGAGCAAGTCATCCGATGCTTCCCTTGTTTTCCCTGAGATTTTTCAGGTACGCATTTGGACCTGTGTCGACTCTGGCTGAGCTTGCCGTCACACCACCGACCCCAGTCCCAGACTAAATAATCAGGAACACAAAGGATGCGAATACCTAGTCCGAGAGAAATAGGACCAAGTTTTAATTGTTCTCCTCGTGATAAAGGAGCTATTCAAAAGTTAAAACTCAGCCATAAGTTGTGTTCTGGAGACAAATTATTCAGAAGCCCTTGGAATGTCTTTTGGAGCAGAACCACCATAACAAAAACCAGTGGTCGTATACACAAAAATAAACAAACAAAAAACAATAAAGAAAGAACAATAACACTCAACAAATTTAAACTAGAGCTTCTTTCCGCGCCATCAGACCATTCTCTATAAAATAACCTAACGCAGTAATTAGGTCCCTCAAAATAGTCCCCAAAACACCCGGGAGCAGCGGTACATCCCCAAGAAAAAAATTATCCCTAAAATTCACCAAACTTTGCCATCTACTCAGAAAATGGTCCATCCTATCCTCAAAGTCCCCACAGAGGGGACAGGCACGCCTACTTCCCGAGCCATCCTCATCACAAGATTCCCAGTATCCTTTACGCAGTGGTATGCAATTTGCCCGCGCCTGCAACCAATACTTAAGGGTTCTCCACGGTAGGTTCAGCTTCAAATAAAACTCCTCTCTATACACATCTTTAATCTGTCTATGAAAATGCAGGCTACTAGACTTTTCCAGACCCATTAGCCAAACCTGAATCTCTTGGTCCCGTAGGCGCCGAGGAAATCTTCAGGTTTACCTAGAGGACCCTGCCCCTCTTTCCATGCCCATGATAAACCAGCATTATCCAATAGGGCTTTAACCTGTTTTGGCCATGCTGTCTTTTTGATAAAACTCAATATCTCTGTGTACACCGCTTTCACCAGTCGGTTATCAGGCAACCCCCCTCCCCCCACCGCACTTCCTGGCTGTAGGACCCCGAAACGGAGATCCGCACCGCCGGTTTGGCCCTTAAGGGTCTAGTGCCGTCATACTTACTTATTATCAGGCAAGTGCGTAACGTGTAACCAAAACTCAATCATTTGTATAGTCCTCATATGACGTAGATCCTGCGAACCCAAATCACCCTTTAGGACCAAGCTACTAAAATTTTTAGAGTTCCTCGGCTGATTTGGCCACTAAAGCTGTGTCGTCAATGAATAGCAAAAAAGAAAATAGGGTATTTGCTAGTGATACAGCTGGGGCCAATTTCTTTTCAAGGAACTCTGCAAAATCATTGATATACATACTGAAAAGTTTTGGTGACAGCGTGCATCCTTGGCGAAATTTCTCCCCCAAATATTTATTCTTCTGACTGATCGTCACTGCTCCGTGGCATCCCAAAGACCTCAGGAAGGACCTCCGCATTATCATCTGAAAAAATTTCAGGAGTCATCTCTAATACATTCGAAGTATACGCATTAAAAACCTCTACTACCACCAGACGGTCCCCCGGAAACTTCTATTGAGTCAATCGCTTTTCTTCATGTAGTATAGACCACGTGTCTTCAGACGAGTAACAACTATTTTGCGGTGCTAGATATACAGAAGCTACAATTTAAACAGTACTCTCAGACTTAAATCTACCCCACACTAAATTCTCTGATTGGGTCGCAAGTCTCACTGCAGAAGAAAGTGACGTCTGGCTAAAATACTTAACCACACCACCATAATACCGATTATTCTTAGAAACGTTTCTATTTACTACATAAAAAGAATGTTTATGTAAAGGGGGGGGGGGGGCACTGCAGATCATCCTTACACTTATGCCAAGACTCAACCACACAAAATATATGCAAATCACTCAATAATGCTAATGATGTGTTTTCTCTTTAAAACCTTGAATGTTCCAGCACCCAATCCTAAGTTCGCGATAAACAGACAAAGGTATATGGCCACACAGATCCTAATCCTCGTTCTCGTCACTCATATTCTCAGAGGAATCTCCAGTCCCTTCTTTAGGGGTGAATTCAAACCATTTGACTTGTTGGCTGGTGCAGTTTCACTGCAGCTCCCAGTAGTGCTGGTTTTACGGACACATCGATTTCTTGTTTTATGGGCATCTTCGAGACTAAAGATGGTTTCTAATCTCTTCTTGCTTTCCCACGAGTAACCATTTTGTGCTTTTGATCAGGCCAAGCCGCGTTCTTGTTAGTGCTGGCTCCAAAATTCACAGTTTGAGAATTTTGAATTCCCGGGGCTTGGGGGTTAACTTGTTGAGTCGGGGATCTGGGCACCATACTAAGTTTAGCAGCCAACATTCCCACCCTGCCTGTGACTTGGTTACAATGAAATGTTTGGCCCTCAATCAAAAGAAGTGTTCCCCTTATTTGGCGTCTTGTCCACGCGACAAAGCCTCATTCAGCATTGGTTCAAGCTCTTTGCGAGATTTACGTTCTAAATAGGTATAATCCGGGGCTACTGAAATATCGAAACTTTTTTGAAAGCCGGCCACTACGCAGGATTATGTCGCGAAGTTCCCGATTATTAAATTTCACCAAAATGGGGCACAACACACCTGGTTTACTCTTTCCCAGGTGAAACACATCCTTAAAATCACGCCTGGTCTAACTAAGCTGGGATAAATAGCGGTTTATTGCCGCCTTAATTTCTTCTCCTAGACTACTTGGAAGTGGGTTTACTGATTTTAAATTTATAAATGATCAAATTTTGCTGTTTGATTTCTCTTTCAAGTTTCTCCAACCTTTTCTTTTCTTCAAATAGTAGGTTCTGTAGTCGATTTTGGATCTTACTGCATCATCCCGTCTGCCTGTCTCAGTTTGGGGGCCGCTAATTCCGATCCGATCGCAGAAACGTTATTGGCAACATCTTGAATCTGATTTAATTTAGCATCCATTTGCGACAATTTTTCAAGGATTGCTGGGAGAAATACTGGGGAAAAGGAACGAGAGGGGTACAGGGGCCCGAAGCAAAAAATAATTTAAAACCGATTTGTCTGTTGGTATATTTACGATTGAACTTGATCAGAGTTATTTTTTTCCTATTTTCGCGGCCATATTTTTAAAACGCTTGTTTGATATTTCTTCTATTTCGTAGTTGGATTTTATTCTTTCTTTTTTAACATTCTTGTGTTTTTTGTTCCTGGTCTATTATTCCACTGCTTATTTCTTAGTCTGCAATTATAATTTCTTATTTTTATTTACACTCTTTTTATTGCTTCTGTTTATTTATGGTCATAAGTAAAGAGACAGTTCCGAGTCTTTCTTTTTTTTTGCTGTTTTTTTTTTCGGACCGGGGAAATTATTTGCCCAAAAAGATGTGCAGCTATTTCATTTCTATTTAATAGCAATAATCCCGTTTTTCATCAGCCTTTTTGTCCCTTTTTTCTCGTTCATCATTTATTTTTATAGAGGTGATCGTGTATTGCAGTCTCTGTCTAGAATGTGGAGCTTACCTTTATTTGCAATAGCTTCTATAGATGGCGTAGAAGATTATGTTAAATTCTCACTGTCACTGTACTATGTAGCTACTGAAGAGCAGCAAAAGACCGTATTTGGGATGTATATTCAAAAGTAAGTGATTTCTGTTATTATTATTATTAATTTCGTATTCCAATCATTATTTGAATCAAAACAGGTAAAATATAAAAATTCTCTAGAAGACGTGGTAAGGTTTACGTATGAAATGCAACTCCTTAGGAAGGTGCCTGAACTCATTTAGTATTGTGGAAGGGTAATTTGAAAAAATTACCAGGATAATATTACTAAATAAGCTGAATGAAGTTAAGGGAAAGCTTCACCTTAAGTATGAAAGGGTTGTGATTTCTAAGCTCTAGAATCCTTTAGATATTTTGGGAGAAATGGTCAAAGTAAAACTTGAGAACAAGATTATTTTGTTTGTTATTATTTGTTGTTGATTATTGTTGTTGAATAGTTATTGTTGTTGAATATTTGTTTGTTGATTATTTTGTTTGTTATTATTTTGTTGTTGACACACCTAAAGGTTGCATCTGACGTTTTCACGGGTCTGAGATCATTTCCGAAAGTTGTTTGTCAGGAGGATCAAAATGTAATTCATCATCTTAGGTTATCTAGATTAACAGTTCTTAAATTATTACTGAGAAGTGCCTGAGTCATCATCTCTATTTAGTCCTCAGTTTTATAGATTATGAGCAAGCGTTTGATTCAGCTGATAGAAGAGCTTTAGCCAAGATTTTACCCTTGTATGTTATACCAGATAAATACATTAAATGCATTAAACTTGATTGATGCTATGTATTTTGTGCTATGTGCTATTGCTATCTTGCTATTGCTATTGGTGCTATGTGCTATTAAAGTTGATAAATACATTAAACTTGGTTTGGTGTTATGTATTTTGTGCTATGTGCTGTTGCTACTTTTCTATTACTATTGTGCTATTGCTATTAGTGCTATGTGCTATTAAACTTGATAAACACATTAAACTTGATTGGTGCTATGTACGAGAAAAGCATTGCTGCAGTTAAGGTAGGAGGTTATTAGCTGGTTTCGTATTGAATTAAGGGTTAAGGAAGATCACTTTCTAAGGGAGACGTAGGTGGGCGAGTAGCCAAAATTAATTGAGAATAGCACAAGATTTTGGAATGTATGCGAGAGTAGAAGGATCTGAACAAGGTCGAAACTTGTGGCATTTGAGACGACAGTATGAGCATATCCCAGACCTTTTCAGGGACGCTGGTTTAGGCAATTTTAGACAATTATCCCAATATCTAATTGGGTTGGACGTGCCAAGTGAATAAAGACCATCCCTAGATTAATAATACTAATGGACTGTTAATGGATGGTTGTACTTGAGCTTGGAAAGGAACAGGTGTCTTTCCCCTTTCCCAGGATTTGCCTCTTTATGGGTTTTAAACAAACTGCCTTATGTATTGGATATAGTTGATCCTTCAAAATGTTGTTGTTTTTTTTTTATTCAAAATCCCCAAGGATTGACAAAAAACCGTAAAATTGCGCTTATGTCGATGGTTCCCAGCAGACGCTGCGCCAGAGAACATATATAGCTCTCCCCCCCCCTACCCCCACCTACACCACTGGAAATGGGAGACCGCGAATTAACCATAAACTTTACGTTTAATTCTTATATTTGGATTTTCACCATAAGATCCTTCCTCCCTACTAAGATAGTTTTCAAAGTTGGTGCTAAACTAACTAGGCGGAATACCAGTAGACTATTTGTAACACAATTCTACAGTCATTGCAAAGAGGTCTATGAATTCTTTTGTACATTATTCCGTTCGATGTAGAACACGTCATTATATGTTGCAACTGTGGATCTGAAACTAGAGCATATATCTTTTTATTCCACTTGATAATTAAATCGATTTTGGTTTTTCATGTATTTGTTTGAGTCAATTTGTTTGAGTTATTTTCTGTCAAGTATCTGTGGTTTTAAAGGTTTTTCAACGGGATTTCCCACATTTATTTAAATTTGAATGTTTGGAGGGTCAAATCTTAAACAAAACCGCATACCCCGTTTAGAGGTAGGATATTTTATGCGTAAATAATGCTATGGTTATTGGTTGTTTTAAGGAGATGCATCCGCTGTCTTGGCACGAATTTTGGCCAGCGATATTTCTTTATGTAAAATATGAATGGTCAGGATGAAATATAGAAAAAGATTGGGTTTTCTCTCCCAATACGCCTGTTTCGGGAGATTATTTTTTTGTGCTACGTGGAAAAACTGAAATGTATTAAGACTAAGATCGAAGTTGTGTGACATTTATTAGGTATTTTATACCTATCCCATAGCAACTTATTATTCCACGCTTTCATTTTAGTCTCGAACATTTTAAATTCCTTTGAGTAGCAGGGGCAATTTTTTTTTTGTCTAGTTGGAGCTAGTGACGTTTTTTTTTTTTAGATGTTCGTTATTAATTATGGTGATGATTAATGATTAGGTTTTAGGTTTTGCTGATGATTAGTTTAAACTGATGATTAGGTTTTTCATAATTCTAGGCTATCAGAGGAGATAAACGCTTTTTATTGTATAAATTATTTCCTCTCCTTTGATTTTATTTTCTTTTTAAGGCTTTCTGAGTTTGAGGTTGCAGCAACTCCATCCACACTAACTGCAGAGAAGATAACTGAATTTGAGCAGAAAAGGCTTGAGCTAATAGACATCCTTTACAAGACCCTTTTTAAATTCCTTGACAAAATGTGTAGTTGTAATAGAACCAAGTCAGTACCGAGTGTTTCAAAACCAGAGGAACTTGAAAAAGTGTTTAACACTATGTTAGAACCTATGTGTATAGCTATACCACCAAGACTTGAAGATACGCAATTCGTGCAGTATATACCTATGTATTTTATATCTTTAGATGCGAAGTATAAGGAAAAGTTTATTGCTGAATTGCAGAGGCGATGTTCCGAACGTGTGTCGAAAGATAAATCGAATGAATCTTGTGGATACCTCTTTAGTGTGCTCGGGGCTTATACGGAGATAAAAATAAGGTACTGTTTGATTCGAATTTTTTGTTTTCTTCAGACAATACTGATTTCAGTAATCAATAATAATATTCTTATCGAATCTTTTAGGTGTCAGAAAATATGAATTTGTTTTGCTGAATTGAATTGATTAGATTTTCTGAATGGTGAATTATGTGAGTTTGCTAATAAATTATCTAAAATTGTTATACATACTAGTTTCATAAATAGCCGAAAATTTTAGGTTGAAAAATAAATAAATTATGTCCGATAGTCTTCCAATAAAAAAGCGACACGAGTATGGAATCTCAAAGTAAATTTATAAAACTTACCCAATATAAATTACTCTATCAGTTTTGCATGTACAGAGCACCCCCCTCCCCCAACCACAAAAAAACAGGCCATAACTTTCAATTGACTCAATTATTTTTTTGGGTATGTGTCAAATTTGGATATAATTTCGAGTATAGGTAAATCATTACTTTTAATCATACTCAAATTTAAGAATCATGATGATTTTCTTCTTCATCCTAGAGAAGATGTAATCCCAATTTAGCCGTCTAAATTTCTTGAGGTATATCGACTAATAAAAAATATCCCCTAACCGCTCCCCTGAATACGGCCTTGATCCCCTGTGATCGCCATCGTCTATTTGAGTCTTGAATCTTGGTTCAAGACTCCTTACAGACAGTTTGTCCTTGAGGTATCTCGCCTTTAAAAACAATTCGGTGGCTAACTTCTAGAATTTCCAGAAACCCATAAGCTCCTTACGATGATATCTTTCAGCAATTTTACAACAGTCTTGGTCTGAAAAAGTTGGCCTGCATTTTTGGACCCAGAACTGCCTCATATGCCATCATTGCTTGCACCCTCCTGCAAGTCTAATGGAATATACCGAGGAAGTGACCCCACATAAGTGTAGCGTATCTTCGACACGGCTGGGGTGAATCATGCATCCCCTTGACCAGCTGAGCTTTATACTTCCGTGGAAGTTGGTGAATGGTTTTCACTGGCTGCAGTAATGATCTCTGTGGTCAAAATTGTGTAATATACTCCGTCATTTCTAGACTCCTGGTCTAATAGGGTACTTCTAACATTTGAACTCATGCATGAAATTTTACTTTTTACGAGCCTGTTTTGTAGTTATGTTTGACACAACAAACATTCTATTGAAGCGATAATTGACACCCACCTATGTTCAAAGAAAATGCTTCTGTTGTGTAATGTGAAATAAGGATGATTTGCAGCTCCGTTTGATAACTTATGCTAAAAATTGTTTTTGTGGTCTTTTTTCTTGGGTCAGGGGGGGGGGGTAGTGTACTAAACTTCTGAGCTTGAGACAGTTTAATGGGTAAACCCTTGACATTACTATAATGCATTACAAAGAGAAAAGCAATCTTTTATCTATCTTGTCAAATCCTTTCAAACCAATGAAATCTCCTACTAAGAAGAAGGTATTTTTTCATTTTTTGAAATCAATATTTCTAGAGAAGAATTAGTCTAAAGTCTGAGATATGAGATTTCTAGTCGTAGTCATGTGAGATGTGAAGTCTGAAATAGCAAATTTTTACCTAAAAGCTTAGCAACTGTCAGTCAGAGGTCCTTCAAATAAATTTGGATGGAGCTGGGAGAATTTACCCCTTAGCCTCCCATCATTCAGAAGAATATATTTGGAATAATTATGCAACAGGTGATCTGGGGTTAAAGTTTTCCTCCTATTACGGAAATATTTTGATGCTAATATGAACATCACTGATGACTAGATTTTACAGTTCCAAAAATAAACGCCTGACAGCAGCAGTAGGGGAGGGTAGGGATGGTTTGGATCGGCTGAGTCTTGACAAGTCTCTCTCTTCTTGCAACTTTATGTAAGATTTATGAAAAAAAATTGTGGGGTTACTGTATTATTCTATCTTGGTACCCAGTCTGGTTATATTCCACTCTGTCATTCTGGGAATATTTGGGAAAAACGGGAAAGCCAGGGTAAGTCGCCGTGTCTTTTTTATTCCAAAAGTTAATTTATTTGTTACATTATAAATATGTTACATTACATGTTACATTATGTTACATTACATTATAACTTGGACATTGTTGTTTGGTATGGTTTACGTTTTTGGTGCCACCTAGAGCTGTTAAAGCACAGTTGAGGTTAAGAAAAATTCTTGTAGTTTGGGTGGTTCATACAACCTCTTTGGGGTGTGTTTGGACGGTATCCGAACCAGCCCCATTAACTGTTCTGCAGTTAAGCCTTGCCCATTTTGAATTTTTTTCATTTTGTGCCTCCTCTTGCATTCTTTTTTCGTGGGTCTGGAAGAGTATTTCTTTTTGTCCGTTGACTATAAAGATGAAAACGACAACACAATTTTGTAGACAATACAATTAATAAGAATTACTTTAAGGAGTGTATCAACAAAGAAAGAACGTTGAGGAAAGTTCGAAAATGTGGTACAAATGAACCTTCATTCCAAATAAATTCCAAAAAATCCTCTGGGTTATTTCAAATGCTCAATGCCCATTAGAATGAATTATACTCATTACGTTATCATTACTTTAGGCAATTATTACATAAATTGTCATTGCCTATGACTTAAAAAGTCATAATTATTTTTGTGTATAATGATCTATGACCAAACCTATTTTTTATCTTATCTTTCAAACTTATGTTTTTATTTTGTTGTCATAATAGTTTGAAATGACAGTCAGGTAGTTATGCTCTTGTAGCACAATAGTTCCAATAATATTTATGCTAATAGCACCCAATAATATTTGCAGAATTGAAATTTAAATAAAGTCTTTCGTATTCTTTTCCTGTACCTTTTTGTGTAATTAATCCTTCGTATGATCGTTAAGTTTAGTAGCTCTATATTGTAGAAAAATATATTTTTAAATTATTATATTTTTTTTTCAGTACTGTACGTCAGTTAGAAATATAAAAAAAAACAATAATGTGTCTGAAAATTTTTTAATATCAATACTATTACTGTCTTCGGTGGCATCAATTGGGGGGAAAGGGAGTAGCTGATACCGAACCGTTATTCTGCGACCCCTGCTTTCTTTCTATGTTCTTTTTTTTGCTTTTTTTTTTTTTTTTTTTATCGCTCTACCTCTTAGCTGATTAAAGTGTGAATTCAACTTCGCCTCTGAAAAAAAGAAGATATATAATAGCAACCAATGCCATCTAATTTTACCCTTCAAAATCATAAAGTTAATTGGATTTTTTTTTTTGCTTTAAATCAAGGCGAACAGGAAAGAGTAGCTTTTGAAAGCAAAAACTGTCTCAATTGGGGAATGTTCAACGAGCCCATGTTTTTCAACTAGCCCAAGTTTTACATACTTAACTATTATACTAATTATTAAACAGGAGTCTATAATTAAGTAAATTAATTCATTATTAGCTATTATATGAATCCTATTATGCCGTTAACTATTATAGCTTAGCCTTTTGTTATCTGTGTTCCAATCAAAGGTATATAGTTTGAAATAGAGTAATTTTTCTACTTTTTTGTGACAGATTAGACTGGAAATTTAATTTTGCCTCTGGAAACAAAATAACCATCAAGGCTGTCTAATTTTACCTTGTCAAACCATAAATTTTTTAAGTTTATTTATTTGTGCTTTAAATCAGGATAAACAGAAAAGAGTAGTTTTTGAAACCCAAAATGATCACAATCGGTGAATATCTGTATATTTTTTCAACTAGTTGAGCTTTTACATACTCAGCTATTATACTAATAACTGTACTATTATATTAATGATCAAATATTAGTTATTGATTAAGTAAATTAATTCATTGTTAGCTATTGATGAATACTATTATCCTATTAACTATTATAAAAATAGCCTGTCATTAACTGTACTCTAATGAAAGGTAAATTAGCTTGAAAAAAAGAAATTGTCTAATTTACTTTTTAGTTGGCATATTAGTGTGGAAATTCGACTTTGCCTCTGAAAAAAAAAATAACCAAAGCCATCTAATTTTACGATCCAAAATCATAAAATTAATGTCTTTTTTTTTAATTTTGCCTTAAATGAGAGCAAAGAGAAAAGAACAGCCTTTTGAAAACCAAAAAGGTCACAATTGGTGGATATTTGTACATTGATTTCAACTGGCCTTAGTTTTACATGTTTGACTACTATACTATCAACTACGCTAGTATATTAATGATCAAATATAAGTCATAAATTAATTGATAATATATAAATAGTGTATAAATACAGTTGACTATTATAAATTAACCTTCTTGTAATTGTGGTCTAATCAATAGATTAGACAACAATCGCCGTTGGATTCGTTTCAATTTGTGTTATATGTCAACGCTGTTGCTCTACCCCATATCCTCTACATTGCACCCTTCTGGAAGATTCTTACTAATGCTGATAAATTAAAAATCTGCTCGACTTTCTCCCATTTTCGCAAAATACGTACTAAGATAATCAATTTGGATATACAGTTCAAACCTTATCAATAGTCTTCATATAGCAGATCCTACTATAGCTGTTGTTAAGCTTATAGAAAAACACAACCAAAAGATTTGAAAACATGCTTGGAACCAACTCCTTGCCATAGTTGTATAGTGCTCTTTTGTTGTTTTGTAGTTCTCCGTCATTTTGTTTTGTATGAAAACCGGTTTTGATGAATAATGATAGTAAATTGTTTAAAAATGGAGTACTTTGTTTACTTTTTATTTAACGTGTTCCTCATTCATTTCTCAAGTTTTGTAACTATGCTACAGATGATTAATTGTACTGTTTTTTGTTTGTTTTTATTTTGTTTGTTTTATTTAAATTTTTATTTTGTTTTTTGTTTGTTTTGTTTGTTTGTTTTATTTAAATTATTTAAAATTTATTTATTTTATTTAAATTTTATAAAAAAATTTATAAAAATTTATTTAAATTATTTAATAATTTATTTAAATTATAGTTTTGTAACTACGCTACAGATGATTAATAGTATTGTTTGTTTCAGTATGTTTGTCCGACACTTGAGAAAAGTAGTAAAATGGCTGAAAAACTACTCAGATCAATTTCCATTAAAATCTGTGAAAGGCCCCACTTTTAGTGCTCATTTAAACTTCTACAATGTTGCACAAGGATTTTTCCAATCTATAGCCATTCGACAGGAATCGTTTGCTGGCAATTTTGAAGGTAAGGACAAGGTTGATAGATATAGCAAGAGTGTGGAATATTACATAAAGAAAGAAAAACGAGCAAAAATGGGGTTTTTAAAGGCCAAATGAAAAAACTGACAAAACACAACAAAACTAATATTTCGAGGGGACAAACGCCTCTCTTCTTCAGCGCGAAACGAAAAAATATGATAAGTAAGAGTACTGAAGAAAAAACCAACTAAATAAAACGTGGAAAGTCAATGTGAATGTGAAAAAACCAATGAAAAAAAATTAAAAGATGAATAAAATTCATCTTTAAATGAATATAAAATTTTTTCATCAAATGAATAAAATCACTTTGTTGTGTTTTGTCAGTTTTTTCATTTGGCCTTTAGAAACCTCATTTTTGCTCGTTTTTCTTTCTTTATGATATGTCAAGTCAATGTGGTTTGTGGAATATTTATGTTTTAGTCTATAACAAATCATTTAGGTTCCTAGCCTTGCTTGTGCTTCTTCAGAATAATTATTAAACAAAAAATTGATATCGAGAGTTTCCACCAAAAAAGTGGCAAAACTGAATACCAGTGACGAAACAAATAAAAGTTCCAGTTGGGATAGGTCCTTTTATTACACAGTGAAAAACAGATACAAAAATTACTGGATATTTCGATCACATGCATCAGTAATTATCTTCAGTAGCTAAACTAAAGTATTACAATTAAAACAAACTATATTTATACAGAACAAAATAATTACTTCCAGGTCACAGATAGTTTCCGGTCCATTGGCTTAGATGGTTCATTAACTGGGTTCATTCAAAGTCTTGAGTTCTTTTACATTGCCTAAATGAAAGATGAATTTTTAATCTTCTTCTTCTTCTTT
The DNA here is from genome assembly GCF_049724085.1 of Artemia sp. Qi Xiang Cuo. NCBI lineage: Eukaryota > Metazoa > Arthropoda > Branchiopoda > Anostraca > Artemiidae > Artemia > Artemia sp. Qi Xiang Cuo. The sequence continues at coordinate 68,988,260 of NC_142796.1, read as the reverse complement.
AGGTGGCACAGTCTTCTTCTTCATCTTATTACTAATGAAATGGTGTTGAATTTACAGTTATAAATTTGCTTGGTCTATCATCCCCATGTATACGACGCCTGTATTTTTTCCAAGACCACACTGCCTTTCTATGACGAAACAGATAAGAATTCCAATAGAGATATACTGGAACTCTTTGTTTGTTTCGTCATAGAAAGGCAGTGATTTTGGAAAAATACTTAATATCAGTGAAAACTTAAAAAAAAAAATATCTGCAATGCTGGAAAAAGATTTCTCCAATGTGTGATATGTGTTGGTGATTTTGAAGACAAAGGCTTATACTATAGGTATATAAATATAGTGTGTGAACTGGTAATCAGCAGTAACTAACTTTTTTTTCTTCTTTTGCTCTGTGCTATGATTTTCAGTTTAACAGTATTTAGCCCAGTTCTTGTTTCCTTGGTATTCCTTCAGTGAAGTACCTGTGTGCTAATTAGCTTAAAGCCCTTAATTAGCTAAAAGCCCAAAAGGGCTAATGTTAAGATAGCCCTTTTGCCTGTAGGAATTCAATGTCAGATTGATGATTTCAGTTCTACACTCACTGGAAGGGAATGATCCAGGATAGGGAACTTGTCCCCCTCTCCTCCCTTATATTTAAAAAAATATGTTTATATATTTTCATTGTAAAATACCTTTTTTGATATTTTAATCGTTTAAATGATGTTATTGATTTAAATACTTTAATAAACTAAGTTATGTTCATGGGCGGGCTGGCGAATGACGGTGTCATATATTTGTATTAATTTAAAAAAATTTACACAAAATTAGTTTTCAAGGAATAGTAAAGAGCTCTATTAAGTCAAAAATGGGCATAAATAAAGTCAAATAATCTTTCAAGCATAAAACTACCACAATCACTATCAAAAATTAAATGAAACTCAAAACGAACAGAAATTATAATAGATAGCCGAGTCAAACTCAAAACGACCAAAAATTAACATTACTAGGGCTGACAACCCCCATTTCTTCTCAAGAGTTTTTTACTTATATAAGTAAAAAAAAAATTGAAAACATTTAAACATATTTTGTTTTCAGTAAAGCGCAAATTATGTTCTGGTCTTGAGAAGGCATGGGGGTTGTCTGCCCTACTAAGGTTATTTTTGCTCGTTTCGAGTTTGACCCTGCTATTTATTCTAATTTCTGTTCATTTTGAGTTTCATTTATTTATTGATAGTGATTTGTGGTATTTTTACGCTTGGATGATTACTTGACTTCATTTCTGCCCATTTTTGGCTTAATGGGGCTCTTTACTTTTCTTTGAAAATCTTGTTTTTTTAGATGAATTTCTGTTCATTTTTTATAGACAGTCATTTTCATGAAATTTTTTTTATATCTTTTCGTTTTTTTTCTATAAGAATCCATAGTTTGACATACTTGTGGGGGTTTGACATGCCCAATGTCTCTAAAGACATAGTTGCTGGACCGTTCTACTATGCTGAAGAAAATAGTTGTCTCAAAATTTTGGCTGGATGTGTTTTGGAGATAAATTAGCTCGAGGGACGGGCTTATTGCCCTCCAATCTCTTTTTACTCTTAGAAAGGACCCTAGAACTTTTAATTTTGAATCGAATTAGCTTTTTTAAATGTTTCAATGATAAATCTAGCTATGATAGAATGGTGCTGCCTATGATATTGCTTATATGCCTTTTTGAAAACATGCATGTATACAGTTTTTTCGTTTAATTGGAACGCCCCCTAAACACTTCCTGTAAGTTTCACCTTAATACTCTAAGCGTCTCTAGTTACAGTAACTGTAGTTGTAGTACTAATTATTTGAAAAAAAAACTACGTTTTCTAAAGAGTTAAAGAGGCTGAGTCACAAGTTCGAACCTTAAAACGTACAGGGCTTAGGAAGTGCAGTTAGGGGGCTGCCAGCCCCCAAACCCACGCTTCCGTGTATAAAAGGGGCTGTGCCCTCCTCAACGCCTCGCTCTTTACGCTAAATTTTTTATTGTTTAAAAAAAAAGTTGTAAGAAAGTCAAACTTTAGCGTAAAGAGCGAGGCGTTGAGGAGGGCACAGCCCCTTTCATATACGGAATCGGGGGTTTGGGGGGCGGCAGCCCTCCAACTGTACCTCCTAATCCCTTGTACGTTTTAAGGTTCGAACTTATGACTCAGCCTCTTTAACTCTTTAGAAAACGTAGTTTTTTTCAAAAAATTTCTGCACGTTTTTGTACAGTTTATTACTTATTATTGCTTGACTAACTGTTAGCTGATCGTGTCAGGAGTTAAAGTGGGGGGCTACCGCCCCCCCCCCCCAAAACCCCCGCTTTTGAAGATTCCTTTGTTAAGGCTTTTAATTCCTGAATACTCAAATCAAATGCACTTTAAGATTTTCTTTTTTCAACTTTTCTTCGAGCATGCGGGTATACTGTATGTTATCAAAGCAGTGGAGACTTACCTGTAAGCTGTTGAGCCGAAGTATTTAATAGATTGGATTTAAAAAAGAAACTGAGTTTCTTTTTTAAACTTTAAATTTAAGAGATACTACTTTAAATTCTATACATAAAAAATTTACTCCTACAGGGAATCGAATCTGGGTCTTCCGCATGACAGGCAACAATAGTAACCACTGTACCATCAGAGACTGTTGATAATTTATTTTTAGTCTGCAATCTATTTTCGACGCAAGCAAATAGAAAGTAAGATTTTCGTTTTTCGACAAAAAAACCTTCTGGGAAAGAACTGGAATTTTTGGAAGCTTGCAGTCGGTCTTGTCAGGTTAAGAGGACTATTTTGATCTATTTTAATAATGAAATACTGTGCTTTCAGGAATTTCAAAAATCAACATGGGCTCTTACAGGAAAACAAGGTTTTTGATAGATATAAATTTGGCGGATATTTTTTTGATCTGAAAATATGAAAAGGCCCCAACAGGTAGATTTCCGCTTCGAATGAGTCCTCATTTACCCAGATCCGTTGCCAACTGTGGCCTGTAGGCGTGGCTAACAAAAAAAAAATAATTTGATGAACATTAAGTGGGAATATTTGGTTTTTGGAAAACAGGGAAGGAGTGATCGGATTGAGCTGAAATTTTCAGGATAAGCTCTCATGCCCTAGGAAAGCTAATCGTCTAAATTTCAGTCCGATCAAAAAACGTTAAAGGGGGGCTGTGGTGGGAGGTTCGAAAATTCCGGCCCACTTTGCCTCATGAAGATAAATCCGGAGGGGGGTGAAATTTTTCACGTTTCTTAGTTTGAGCTTAGGCTACAAAATGCGATCACCGCCGTCTCTATGCGACCGTTAGGACCGGAAATCGCTTAACATTGTGGTGCGTCACCTCTTTAAAGAGGCACAAGCCTCCTTGAAAGTATACACATTGTGCCTTTTGGCTAGTTGAAAATCCCGCACAACTTACCCTCAAAGGTCCAACTTAATGATATAAGTTTTTTTTGAGATATCGCTTTGTCACCTTTTTAAAAGTCCACATGGTCATAGTTTGTTTTAATGTAGTTCAACGTCCCCCTAAATATTTTTTATATTTGATTACTGAAGACATTTTTATATTCTCTGTGAAATATTGGCTACAAAATTGCTATCTCACAATTTCGATTGCATGTGTTTGGGGAAAAGAGGATATCAGAGAGGGGGGGGAGTATTTTCCCCCCCTTGACTCTCAAAATGGAACTAGAAATATGCATTTGCAATCAAATGAGCCTCCTCTAAAGTTCACTAGACCACCTCTTCATAAAAACCTTATATCCCCCCAGGGTATAACTTAAAACCCTTATCCCCATACTCTGGGGGGTTGAGTCAACCCGAAAGGTCATGTTATAAGATCTTTGGACTATTTTTGAACAAATGGTTATCTTAAAATTTCTATCAGATGCATTTGCGGAAAATATGACGTGGGGTTGGGGTGTAGCTGCCCTTCAATAAACTTGACTCTGGAGGGGGGGATGGTTGCCCTCCAATCACTTTTGACTATTAAAGAGGGTTCTATCCCTTTCAATTACCAACCGAATGAGCCCTTTTCGAAGTTTCTACGACAACAAATGGCCATCTTAAAATTTCTATCAGATACTTTTCGGGAAAATACGTGTGTGTGGGGAGGGGATATTTGCCTTCTGATCGCTTTGAATCTTAAAAATAGCACTATAACTTCTGATTACCAATCCAATGAGCCCTCTTTGAAGTTCATACGACCACCATTTCTGTAAAAACCTTTATACCCCCAGGGCGTAACTTACAAGCCTTGCCCTGAGGGTTATATAGGGGGGAGGGTGTTACCCTCAAAGACATAATTTCTGGACCTTTTAACTGCACTGAACAAAATGGCTATCTAAAAAATTATGATTGAATGTGTTTGGGGAAGTGATTGGTGTACGGGGGGGGGGGTGACCTCCAATCACTTTTGACTGTTAAAAAGGCTAGTAGAACTTCTGATTACCAGTCAAATGAACCCCCTCTGAGGTTTATATAACCACCCTTTCTATACAAAACCTTATATCTCCCCAGGGCATAACTTACAATCCGTGCTCTGAGGGTTGTTTGTGTGTGTGTGTGTGTGGGAGGGGGGGGGGTTGTCATTCTCAAAGTCATAATTTTCGGTCCTTTAAACTACGCTGAAGAAAATGGCTATCTGAAAATTTTGATTGGATGTGTTTGAGGAAGTGATTGACGCGAAGGGGGAGCTGGTTGCCCTCCACAAGCTCTTTTTGAAGTTTGTATGATATTTTTTCCATAAGAAGTGCCCTGGTCTAAAAAACAAAACAATATGTTATGCCCACATCGCTCTTTAATTAGGCAGCGCTATCGCGCGGCCTATGATATTTTGTCTTGAGATTTCAATTATATAGCACTGGGAGTGCCGATCAGACCAGGTAAGCCCCTCCCCCTAAAATTCAGCCTATGGGCGCCCATGGTTATGTTATTTATTTTAGATCTTCTTTATAAATAATAAACTGAATAGGACATTGAAAAAGTTTATTTGTTACTAAAAAAAAAAAAAAAAAATAAAAAAAAATAAAAAAAAAAAAAATCCCCAAATCTGTTCAGCTTTCAAATGTGGGACTGAAATTTTTCAGTTCTACACTCACTAAAAGTGGGCTAAATTCTTCTACCAATTTCTTGACGTTAGGGGTGACTAGGTAAGGTTTTTAGCAGTTTCGCAGCTTTTTTGGATCTTTTGCATGCTGCTCTGAGAGCACATTGCATGCAAGCGTGAAGTGATTTAACTGTGCAGTGATGCAAGTGTGATTTAACTATCCGGCTATAATTTAATTAGCCGGCTACATAAAATACTGTCACGCCGCATATATATTGTACTGTAAAGAACCTCCTAGAACGATCGCAAGTGCTCACTTGGTGAAGAAAAAGAAGAACGATCTTGATAATCAAATAAATGCAGACAAATGGGTTGGGTGATTTAATGAATATTACAGAGCTTAAGATGATTTTCTATAAATATCAGCTTGACAAAAAGCAATTTGAATCAAGTTCTAGGAATGGAGTTTAAGTGATTTCTATTGCAAAATGGTATTTTATATTGAAAAACTATATGGAACCAAATCATCTTGTTGCAAATCTAACAACACCAGCTATTCAATGTATAAACCCGTTAGGGAAGTTTTTTCTTGTATGGCATTTCTCGTCTTTCTTTTTTCAACATATCCAACAGAATATTTCGTTGTGTTTAGATTCTAGTACTTAGATACTTTCTAAGACCACACTGGCTATACATGACATATGAAGCTAAGAGAGGAAAGGAAATAATAAATGAAAAATAAAACCAAAAAAAGGTGAGGAAACGAGGATTTTGTCAGCCAGTGGCCAAACATGAAGATGAAAAACAAGCAAATATTTCGACAAGGATCTCCGCCAAGTCGTCCTCAGTGCTAAGCAAAAAAAAAAAAGAAAACAAAAAGAAACGAAAAAAAAAAGTCTAGCCTTTTGAAGTTTACTACAAAAAATCCGAACGGACACTGAAGGGAAGACCAAGCCAAAACCAATGAAAAAAAGATTTACCAAAGAAATTGGGCAAGAATGTTTTATCTCGCAATACTTTTTGCTCGTCTGCAATTTCGGTTTTCATTAGGTATACAAATACGTTCTCTTATATTTGATTGGTTGCAAACATCAATTGAGTCTTTTAGTATTAAATTGTTATAAATTGGGCTTAATGAAATGTCTCCGATCCCTCTATTTATTGTCAAATTTCTGTTTATATATATTTTTTATCTCAATTACCTCTTTAAAAGGTTGCGGTAGGCTATTTACAGTAGATATTAAAGTTGCCTCCTCAAAATAAAACAAGATGTGTAGGATTTTCGAAAATATGCAGGGCCAATGCGGAATAAAAATTATCATTTTCGTTTCCCAATCTAAGAGACATATCTATTAAAATTTTGTGTTCATCCATACTTTCATCAAGTTGTTGATGGGTCCTACCTATGTAAAATTTCCCAAATGAACACGGGACTCTGTAGACACCACTACCCAGTATATGGTCAGTTTTATCTTTTCCTGAATTGAAAAAAAATTTCAACTTTTTGTTCACTTTTGAAAGAAACAAAGAGATTGTGTTTATTTAAAAAAATTTCCAAGTTTATCACTAAGTTTTGAAATGTATGGTAGAGTGGTGAAAGTTTTTTTCTCAATTGCTGGAACAACTGAATCAAGGGGGATTTTCAATAAGGTTTATTGGGTAGCCATTGCAAAATAGAATATCTTCGATATAATTTAATTCAGAATTTACATGATTTTGAACATATTTTTAAAAGTCTATCGACTAAAGAGATTATTACCCCTCTTATAACAGAAGGAGGGTGATTTGACGAGAAGTGTAGATACCGATCATTATGGGTCGGCTTTCTGTATATAGAAAATTCAAGGCTAGGAGTATTTTTTATAAAAAAAGAGTAAGCGAAACATCCAAGAAAGGCAGCTTTCCTGAACCTTCTAGTTCCATTGTGAAGTTTCAATTGCATTAGAACTCAGGAATCTCGTCGAAGCCTCAACAAAATAAATCCTTTTGTTGAGTCTAGACGATATAAGATGTAAACAATTTTCTTGAATGGTATATTGCAAGTCCTTATTTCGTACTAGCAGTAGATAATTTCGGAGACCACACTGCCTTTCCATGACGATAAAATAAAAGTTTAAAATAGGGATATAATCCTTTTTAATAGACAGTGTATAGAAATTCACAAAAATACCAGATATTTCGGTCACATATACAGTGACCGTCATCAGTAGTAAAACTTATTACTGATGTTTTACTACTGTAAAACTAAGTTTTACTACTGATGACGGTCACATATACAGTGACTGTCATCAGTAGTAAAACTTATTACTGATGTTTTACTACTGTAAAACTAACTTTTACTACTGATGACGGTCACATATACAGTGACCGTCATCAGTAGTAAAACTTATTACTGATGTTTTACTACTGTAAAACTAAGTTTTACTACTGATGACGGTCACATATACAGTGACCATCATCAGTAGTAAAACTTATTACTGATGTTTTACTACTGTAAAACTAAGTTTTACTACTGATGACGGTCACATATACAGTGACTGTCATCAGTAGTAAAACTTATTACTGATGTTTTACTACTGTAAAACTAAGTTTTACTACTGATGACGGTCACATATACAGTGACCGTCATCAGTAGTAAAACTTATTATTGATGTTTTACTACTGTAAAACTAAGTTTTACTACTGATGACGGTCACATATACAGTGACCGTCATACACTGTCTACAGTGTCTACACATTTCTATACACTGTCTATTAAAAGTTTTACTACTGATGACGGTCACTGTATATGTGACCGAAATATCTGGTATTTTTGTGAATTTCTATACACTGTCTATTAAAAGGGATTTTATCCCTATTTTGAAATTTTATTTTATCGTACTAGTAGTTTAATTTGAATTGGTGTTTTAAGGTTGTTTGTATATTTCAAGTGTATTCCTCAATAATTCGCTTTATTTAAATATGTCTCCACTTAGCATCTCTGCATAGTTTATTAAATTTGATAACCTCTCAGCAACTTTCTGAGAAAAATGTTCAAAACGGTACTGGCTTGCTTTTTTGTTTGTATTGTGTGGGGGGGGGGGGGACTTGAAAGGTATGTAGAGGAAAAATTACAAATTAGGTAGAGTGTGCAGGGGTAGAGATTGTTTTCTACTGTTTCAACCACTGATGGCTTGATAAGTTTGTTTGTGTGTTGATATTTTTTTTGGGGGGGGGGGGGTCAAGAGGCTGCCAAAAAAACGAAAAATGATTGAAATGGAGAAAAGTGCTCAGTGTATCGACGTCGGGTGGGTTAATGCTGGCACGAGTTTCTTGCACTGTTAATTATCCTTCTCCAGTGACCCCAAGCCTCCCTCTTCCTCGCCATTATAGCTGGTTACCTGAATTTCATTGCCAATTCATACGATCAGAGATAAATTATACGCACAAAACTAAAAAAAAAAAAAAATAAAAGTAAAAAATTGATTTTTGCTGTACGAAAAATTAAGTTTCTCCACATGGAAGTGCAAAATTTAATTCTAGGATTTTTGCTCTTGCTGATGATGGTAAGGGTTCGGGTTACTAATCCCCAAGTGCTCCGATCTCATCTAGACTAAATTGGCGTTTTTTTTCGTAGCACGCAACGCTTTGGCAGAGATGAAGCCCACAGTCGATTCTATCATCAGTGGCTATTTAAATCCTCTGCGGTTTGTTAATAAAGATGTCGCTGAGAGTTTCGTTCCCGCATCCATAGATCTAGGCATAGCGCAACCGTCAGCTAAATATGAGGATGTCAAAAGGGAAATAATTCCTGTTGCTGGAATCGCTGTTGAAGCTCTACCTTCCAAACATTCTTTTGAAACCGAATTTTCCTTTCCAAGGTAATTTTTGTTTCTTCTATTCATGTCTCTCCTACACGAAACATTAGAATTTCAGATGTCAGGTGAGGTGGAAAACGGCTGGTCCTGCTGCAAGTATAAGAAGTAGCAGTTCTCCAATTTCTGCCACCATTTGTGGCTTGTGATTATTTTTCCACGTTTTATTTTTCCCCGGAAATGCAATTACTGAATACCACAAATTTAATGGTAAATTCCGGCAGAAATATGTAATTTCGCGGGTGATTTAAAATAGACCTGATAGACGATTAGGATTTGAAAAATACAAATTAAAACCAATATTTCTTAAATGGCGAAGTAGTATAAGCTATCTACTTCTCAAAAATATCCGAATTCCTATAATTTTTCTTTTATTAGGAGGTTCTACTAAGGACGTTCATTCCCGGCGTTCTCTATTAGTCATGTAGTTTAAATTAAAAAGGAACTATTTTTAACTTGAGTATATGAGACGTGACAAAGCTAAAACTGGGCATTCAAAAATTACTGATAATGATATTACCAGCAGAAATTATTATCAGCGCTTAAGCAGTTTTTTTTATGTGATCGTTCGGTGCTGTATTGTGCTAGGGTTCATATGCTTGAAGGTAAAACCGAGATGAAAAGAGTCAAAATGGATAATTATGCTATTGCAAATTTTTACTTTGGTTACCGCGATCATTTAGAAGCCGGAAGTTAATTAGTCCGTATCTTGTAACAGATAGCCTATTGCTCTCTTTTGGAAAAATGGAGTTCGAATTTAATTAATGAGGTGCTGTCTTAGTCTTAACAATCCTCTTATCCAGCTCTTGCTATTTTCTTTTTTTTGGTTATATTCATGCATTTTTTTTCTATATGCAATATCTTCCCCCTTTTCTTTCTTGGTGTTCTCCACCTTCTTGCTTTTGCAAACTTTCACATTTTTTTTGTAGAGCTTGAAATCTGTATAGTAGGTTTGAAACTTTTTTCTCTTATTTTTATATCTTGTCTGTTTTAGTGTTTCTTTTTTTTCTGGTGTTCTCTACCTTTTTGGTAACTTTATTCTGGCAACTTTTTGCAAACAACTTTTTTTCTGTTTTTTCATATATCTTGTCTATTTTAGTGTTTCTTTTTCTTTCCTGGTGTTCTCGACCTTCTTTTGCATTTCCTTTTGCAAAATTTACACATTTTTGTAGATAGAAGCTTGTAACCTCTATAGTAGGGTTCTCCGATATGCTAAATTTGATGGATAGATGTTTTTGCTTTTTTCATGCTTTTTTGCTTTTTATATTTATTTGTAGTTTTTCCTCCTTTTTCTTTTCTACATTTCTGGTAACATTTTTGGTAACTACATTTTTGTAGTTACCTACAATCTACAATCTTTTCTACAATCTACATTTTCCAAATAAAAATGTAGATATGTGTCAGTTGCTCCATTGAGTGCAGAGACACTTGATACACCACTTATGAAGTTAATCATAATCTGGTAATTACTCTTTCCTTAACCACTATTTTAGTGTTTCTTTCTTTTCTGGTGTTCTCGACTTACAAATACAAATGAAAAATACAAATGAATGTGCATTGTCAGTTTAATATACATATAATGATATATTGATATTTAGTAATCAAAATGTTAATATTATTTGATTTATTAAAGTTGTAAAAGTAAAAACATTTATATTTTTTTCAGTAATGTGCAAATTATGTTCTGGCCTTGGGAAGGCATAGGGGTTTTGAGCCAAAAATTATGTTAATTTCTGCTCGTTTTGAGTTTGACTCGATTTTTTATTGTAATTTCTGTTCGTTTTGGGTTTCATTTATTTATCTATGCTGATTTGTGGTGGTGTCACGCTTGGTGGATTATTTGGTTTTATTTTTGCTCATTTTTGGTTTAAAGGTGTTCTTTACTTTTCTTTGAAAATCATATTTTGTAAAAAAAGTTTTTTTTATTAATTACAATAAATAGCCGAATCAAACTTAAAAAGAGCAAAAATTAACATGAGAAGGGCTGATAACTCCCATGCCTTCTCAAGACCTTTTACTGAAAAAAAAAACGAACAAACAAATGACCGTGGATTGTCAGTTAAATTGACATATACTGACATTTGTTCCTTAAGGTTTTGATAATTTTTTATTTAAAAAAGTAAGAAAGGTGAAAACATTTCAAACGTATTTTGTTTTCAGTAAAGCGCAAATGAAACATGAAACAAATTAAACATGAAACAGAGATCAGCACCGCCGGTAAGGGCTGTAATAGTCCAGGGCTGACTTACTATTACTTACTTACTATACAAAATCAGACAACAATACAGGCATCAGAGTGCTTCCTTTGAGCTAAGAAGCTTCTTACTAATAAAACGACTCGGAAAGGATAGAATCGGAATATGGCAACATATTTCAGGGCTCTTTAAAACCAGAATGATTTTTTTTTTGTGCAAAGCGTCCTCTTAGGAAAAAGAAGATATTGAGAAAAACCACAAAAATGAAAAATAATCACATTTAAATCTTAATAAAAATGCTTCTAGTAGCGCATGCCCCCCCCCCCCTGGAAATTTCCTGGTGGTGGTTCTGATAAGTATATTGGCTATTCTATGGGTGCTGTTTTTGTTTTCTGTTGATGCTGGTGATAGATCTAAGGACACAGCCGCATTTAAATACGTTTGTGTTGTGGTATCGAAATAGGAAGTATTCTTTCTTTTTGAGATCTTTCTCTACTATTAAAATTATTCAACTTATTTCGGTTATTTTCGCATTTTCTACGATTCATATTTCTTATTTGTTTTCTGTTAATCAGATCCTCACAATCATCGAAATAGATTTGTAACTCCATGATGTGGTTGAAATCTGGACAGAGAACATCACCCGCTCCGATTAAAAAGATGTTAGGTTACAGAATACATTTCATGTGGGTAAAAAAATGATGACAAAAGGGATGCCTTAGTGCAGTGGTTCTCAAAGTTAATTATACACTGTACCCCTTTTTACCGACAAAACATTTTAGGTACCCCTTCTCAGTTACCGGTTCTAAGTAAACTATAGCTAAAGTATAAATAAAACTGCCAGTCCTAGAGTTAAAGGGTTGTTTTATTTTTTTTTTGTTGGCCGGCCGCGTACACCCTAAAAATTTTGGCATACTCTCAAGGGGTATGCGTACCAGAGTTTGAGAACCCCTGCCTTAGCGTAAAAAGGAAAAGATACTAGCGATCGAGTGGCGAATTTCAGAAGTATTTTTATGCTGTGGAAAAAGATACTTTTCTAACTTAATCAACTTTTTTTTTATAAGAAATATATGAATACGAACTTCAGAAATTGATCAACATGAGTATTATATAGAAAAGAATGAGAACCCGAAACTTTATTTACTTTCCTTAAAATATCTGTTACTTTTTGTTTGTTACTGTATATATAATAGGCAGTATGATCTTTTCCTATCTCATTCATTATAAAAACCCAGACTGAGGTGCGAGTTCTCCAGAGAACATAGAAACATAAGCGACATTAGATCTTTTCACGGGTAGACAAGTCAGATTTCTCTTGAACGCGAAACTTGGCTTTAACGTTGAAACACTAAATTTTGAAGAAACTAATTTTAAATTAATTTATTCCAATACACATATGAAAATCGGTAATTAGTAGTGCAATGTTATTATTAGATGTTTTTAGGAATTAAAAGTAGGTTCCGAAGTCTCAAGTTGGTTTCAAAGGCATTTTGAGAAAGTTGCTGCCAAAATACGTGCAGAAACAAAATACGTGTACATATATATATATATATATATATATATATATATATATATATATATATATATATATATATATATATATATATATATATATATATATATATATATATATATATATATATATATATATATATATATATATATATATATTATATATATATATATATATATATATATATATATATATATATATATATATATATATATATATATATATATATATATATTTATATATACTGCGAAAACTTTACGAAAAAAGAAAGTTTTTTTTTTTAAGTAAAAAGTAAAGACCATATTAAACTTAGGATCAGTAGAAATAGAAGCCTACAATAATTCAAACTCAAAACGACCAGAAATTATTATTAAAGAATAAAAAAGGAAAGGAGAATAATTGGTATGTCTGTAACACTGCATATAAATTTATATAAATGTATATATAGTGGGCTGTAGTAATGCAAAGGGTAAATATAACATTGGTTTAAGAAACGAAAGAAAGACAAAGAATGAATTTAAAATGATAATAAATTTAAATTCTTTATTCTTAAAGGTGTTTATTCTTTACAGCTGAGTAAGGGTCTGCCCATTTAACGAGAAAACACTGATTGAAAACAAAACTAGCTCATACCACCGCTTTCCGCCAAAACAGGTAAACAACCCTTTTCAAGTCACACAGGAACTACAATCTGAGAAAATAAATTACGTCGTGAAATAAAAAAGGATCCAGAGGCCCCCCCCCCCTAACGTAGTCTAAAGTAGTATAATTTACCTAATTAACGCAAGTTTGTATTGATTAAACTTGTTCCTAACGCACGTTTATCGGATCAACCTATTTTGCCCCCCCCCCCTAAAAAATCCGGGATCCGCCCATGAAACCATCACATCTATTCCACCAGTTATTAGAAGAAAAAAAAATTCCTTATTTTCACAAATTTCATCAACCCCCGCCCTCTTTTTTAGAAATCCTACATAGGCCAATCAGTTAAGTCCACTGTATATAAATAATAGATTAAGTCATAATTTGTATATAAATTAAGTCATACCTGTGAGATGGGACAGCTGCAAACCACTTGGCCGGCTCACCAAGTTTTTTTCTGCTGTCGCAATTACGAATAATACAATTTCGAACCATTTCTCATTGATTGACGCATACACACTAACCCGCTAATGCATGAAGAAAAGGGAGGGAGCTTTTTGTTCGCACCGAGAATGAAGAGTCAGAAATCATTTGCGGTAAACTTGCTGCTAATTACATATACAGTGACCACGCCTGAAGTCAAAGCCCAATTTTCCGACTCAGTATCGGGCAAGTGACATGTAACACGTGTTTTTGGGTTTCCAAGCTCGATAGCAGTTATACATCTATTTACCATTTTCTTCCTTCACTTTCATTTATCTGCCATTATACCCAGTTTAGTGAAAGCAAGAGCAACACTAGACGGAGGATTTTTTTAGCACTTTACTTTTCCCTCTTATAACTCATAATCTTTGACAATGACTTAAGACACGACAGACAATTTTTGAAGAGATATATATATCTTAGTTTTAAAAATATAACCCTTTCAAAAATTTGACCCATAAAATACCCCCTTCTGAATTAACGGCCAAATAGGAGACAATTTTAAAAAGGAAAAGTTCCCAACGCTGCGACTATATTTGGGATCCAATTGAAACTATCTTTTATTCATAAATGAAAGAAGTGAATTAGCATCTATCTAGAGCAAAGTGTGCTGAAATTATTCTTGGAGACAAGGTCGACGCTTTGATCTCCATTTTTATGTCTCTTTTTAAAATGTGTTTTTTTTAGGTCAAGCATGTTTGTGAACATTCCTTTGTTTCGCCCTTACCGGCCAAAGATAGATACAAGAAGACCAGAAAACATTAGCAAGTTCAAATAGTTTTTTTTTCATCGTTTTACGGATCGAGTATGCGAAATTTTAATCTATCAGGATTTGTTCATTAAATTGTGTCTACTAACAATAATTAATTTTCTATGATAGATTGTAATTTGTTTCTATTGACAGTAAACATTCTGGCAAGGACTATGAACGTCAGTGTATTCAACAGAAAGAAGCAAACAGGTTTCTGATAACTTCTAATTTAATGAGGTTTTAGGTTAGGTTACAAGCATACCTGCACATACACAGAGGGGTTCACACCATGAAATGGGCTCGAAGAACCCCTGCCTCCATAAAAACTGAAATATAATGACCTTGAAATACACTTTTTAGGTTTTGGGCCCTCCCCTTAGGGTGGGAACTCTAATGTACTTGCTGGAAAAGAAATTCCATTGCAGTTAAGAGAAACTGTCAGAAATTGCCCAAGACAAACTTAGTGTCTTTAAGTTGTTTTCTAGTTCGGAAAGGAGGTCATTGGTGTAACCCATTAACCCTTAGCCAGAGCCAACCCAGCTCCAAATGGGTACCCGGAAATATCGGGACAGTTAAACAGGGAGGGTATGTGAAAGCACCGGATGACTGGCTCTCAACCCCCCCCCCCCATTGCCCATCCTGGTAGAAGGCCCCAAAAACGATGATTTTCACCGACAGCTTGAACTGCAAAATCCAGTTCCATGTCCTTTATCTTTTCCTTTTTAGGTGAATTCAAACTGTTTCCGGGTTACGAGAGAATAATGAAATATATTTAGTTTTTGCAGCAGCACGTTTCAGCATTAGAAGGGTTACTTATCTGACAAAAACAACCATACACAGTTGATTTTGCTATAGAAATAGAAAAAGAATAAGAGGCCAGATTTTGCAAAATTTCGAGGTTAGTACTAGCAAGAATATGGCCTGTATTCTTTTTTTCATTTCTATGGATTTAACTGATAACCTTTTCTAATTATAAAAACTATACCTGAATTTATCTGGTCTGGGCTAGACTGAATCCTTCCAGTATATTGCCCATTTTCAAGTCTAGCGCTCCATGCGAATTTATATATTCAGTCCTTCATTTTTTCACCATCATTGCTGATCGTACAACTTTCAAATTAACGAATAATAATTTGTTAATCATTGTTTATTATACAATAAATTTTTTAAGTGTTTTGTTACTCCTAAGGGTAGTTATGAAATGATGAGGTTTACCCAGAATAACCTACTAAAAATGGGGAACTCCGCTAGGGCAAATTTTCTAATATCAAAAGGGATGTATTAGGTATAAATAAAAAGTCAGTTTATGTAAAAAGATGCCGGTTCTGCTGCGACTTAACATTTTGACTCCCCAATTCCAAATCATCAACTAAAGGTTATCAACTAAACATTGCACCAGTTGATGTTCAGTGCCATTACATGTATAATATATGTTCATAAGGTATGTGTATATCTACTCTATTTAAACCAGCGACTGTGTATTTATTTAAAGATGTATTTATGTAAAAAAGTTTTTTGAAAATGGCTCCATTTTTTTTAAATTAGCAACCTGTGATTTTCTGGTCTGAAAAAAAAAAAACGATCCAGATAGGTCAGGAGCTTGATAAAATTCGCTTAGTGCCTTAATTTGGAAAAAACAATTCTTGCGAGTGACGTCATATTTATACATATTTCAAGAACATAAATTACATCATTTTTTCCCCAGGAGTGGTCGCATCATTTTTTAGAAAGAGCAAAAATCACATTGAATTACAAAGGAAAATGTTGCACAGCGAAATATGCCAACAAAGGAAAATTATAATGAACGAATTGATTACCATTTTTGGTATTACTTGGCGTTAAAGATCCTAGTACTTTATCCAAAGCGATTCAGGATCGTAACCTCAAAATCGTTGAGGAAATTCAGGCCTTCCTTACTGGACTAGTAATGTTAGCGAACTGAAATGACCCAACAGACATTTATCAGTTGAAACATCCGTTTAACTGGAAAACAAATGTCGGAACGTATGCTGTAATAAAAATAGTAGAGGCACAATGGCTTCAATTATGTCCTTACATCCTACAGTAAATAATCTTACAGTAAATCTACAGTCAATCTTACAGTAATCTACAGTAAATAATCGAATGATGTAATAGAGGTAAAGATGTAATAGAGGCTCAATGACTTCAGTTATATCCTTACATCTTACAGTAAATCTACAGTCAATCTTGCACAATGACTTCAATTATCTACAGTAAATAATCTAATGATGTAATAGAGGTAAAGATGTAACAGAGACACAATGACTTCAGTTATATCCTTGCATTCTACAGTAAATAATCTTGACCGTTGTAAACAGCCATTCATGTCAATGTTTCACGTTAATCTTTGACGTCATTATTGTTTCTAAAGATATATTATCTTGCTTAGTGGATAATTAATACAAAGGTGTTGAGCAACACATTAAAATTTTACTTTGACTTAAAAAACAGATAATCTGGAATAATTAGGTCTTAAGGTTGTTTAATCTTTCATGCTTTCAGAGTCATCAAGCACCGTAGCATCACTATCGTTCATCATTTTTCGCTTTTTCTTCCCTTGGTTTCTTAGCCTCTTTTCTTCTTCGGTTGCTTGGAGACTAGAAAAAAGAGAAGATGAATACTATATTTAATGTAAACTGATGACGTCTTTTGCAATAGACTCTGTCCTCTTTTTCCTGTGCCTGTTCATATGGGCGTAGCTAGGGGAGCAAGCGCAGGAAGCATCCAGGCCTTAAGATTTACGGATACCTAGAAAACTCTCTTAAGAGCGAGTGTAAAGTTAAATTGTGACAGATGACGATAACTTTGACCCCTTCACGGTTGTTTACCCCCCCCCCCCCCCCAAATGAACAATTTTTAGCTACACCCATGCCTGCACACAAAGAGGAATTTTCCCACGAATTTGCGCAAGGAAGAACTTGCCTTATGCATGCCCGCATGATTTTAACGCAATGAGTCGTAAGGAACACGGTAAAGCCTATGGGAGAACATGGCATCAAATGGAAGGTAAAACTTATAGTATAGTACAGGCAAACTAGAGTTTGACCCCAAACAAATTGCAACAAAAATGATTTTTACGCCATGTTGTAGAGAAAAAAAAAGTTGAACAGTATATCCGAAAGTGTAAATTCTAGGTCGACGCAAAACTAGTTTTTTTTGCTTTTCGTGTCAATTTTTAAGTAAAAAAAAAAAAAATGAACTGTCGGTAAATGGTTTTTTGTATATGAAGTATCATCCCGATGTAAAATGAAGAGCTGAGCACGAATGAAAGCAAATTTGATGTACAATGTATTAGAAAAAAGTTTCATAATCATCAGTATATGATTTTACCCTTCTCATCGTTGTGACCTCTTTTTCACCATACTATCAGAAGGAAACTATTCTGACATAAAATGATGAGCTGAGCCCAAAAATCAAATTAACCTGATGTAGTGTCTACTGGAAAACCCGTTTCATATTCATCAATAAGCACGTTTTTATTTTCATTTGACATGTTTCTTTTACCACTTATTGTCCACCAACTCGTCGATTGTTGGTAAAAACAAATTGCAACAGAAATGATTTTTACACCATGTTGTAGAGGGAAAAAAGCTGAACAACGTATCCAAGTTGCACATTCTAGGTCGACGCAAAACTAGTTTTTTTTTGCGTATCCTGTCAGCTTTCTCACTATCCTAACAAAAATAAATTAAGTTCTGGTAATTGTTGGTTTTTCTTGAACTAAATTATTATTCCGATGTAAAAAGACGAGATGAGTGCAAAAATGGAGTCAAATTTGGTGTACGGTATATAAAAAAGATTCATAATCATCAATATGAGATTTTTACGCTTCTCGTCGTCGTGACACCCATTTTTTTTTTACCAGACCATCTTTCGCTGGCTAATTTGTCGGTTTTGAGATCTAATAATTAGTTAGTCTGAATCTGATCATCGGTGGCTCTATCACCTGATGGGTCGGCCTAAAAGAAGTGATTGCAAGATGTTTATTAAAACATTAAAAATATTAGAAAAGTAAAATCATCTATAAACTAGTTTTCAGCAGCCGACATTTAGAATACTTCTTAGACAAAACTATTATCAACACTCTGACAAGTATTAACAGCTGATAAAATTATCGAATCAACTTCATGAACATTTGAAGGACAGAATCAAACTCCGACTAGTATTCACAACTTATTCTTTTACTTCAGATATTTAAGCTTCGACGTTCTCCTTGTCGTTATACGTAGCTTTCGATTCTTGGAGAGTTAGAACATGCTGTCCCTTTGCACGTTTTACACGCGGCAGGGCAAGCTGATCCGTTTTTAAAGCAGCTACATCTCGTTGAGCAATATTCCAGTTGACAGGAGCACTTAACTATTTTCAGAAGCAGACGTGGGGATGGTAGGACGTCAGTAGTCAATGGATACAAGATGTCATCTTTATTTTTCCGACCCCATTCCTCGGCTTTAAGATCAGAATCAGGAACTCCACTCCATACCTGAACTTGGTAGAAAACCCTGTAGCTGTGGAATTTCGCCGCATCAGAAGTTGGTGGTAACTGTTCTTGGTGGAAGAACATGCTAGCAGTAGTCACCTTATTTTTAAAAACTTCACTGCAGAGTTAATTCAGATTTCCCCTTTTGATGAGCCATATATAATGAGCAGAGTGTCTTTTCCAGCAACCCTTACTTCCTCCTTCGAAACAGACTTCAGCATGAAAACTGCAGCTGATGTACGAAAATCGGCATCTGTCATTAGCTTCTTCGGAGCAAGGCCTTGTCCCACACTCTGAGTCCTGAAAGTAGAGTCACGGCATTTAATGATGTTAGGAAAAAGGATTAGATAGCATGTCTCTTGGCCCAGCTTCTATTTCAATTTGTGAATATCCCATATTCAGTGAGCTTTGTTCGACTTTGGCTCAGGTACGAAGAATATTTTCTTGCTTGATAACACAATAGAACCAAAAGATCAGTATCATCTTCAATGACGCCAGTGTCGTAATACTGGGAAGAATCAACAGCAGCATGCACAACTGGGACATCTGCATTCCCTGATGTCTTGACTACAACGAAACCTTTTGATCGGAGATAAACAGCCAACGTGCAGATAAACCTGACCTTGTTTTTCTTGCAGGACGAGAAATCATCATATTTTACCTTCAGCTGCATATCTGATGTGAAGAAGATCTCACGGCCGATTATACGACTCTTCGACTGGGCCATATCCTTTATGGTTGCTCCGCCATCGTAGACATCGAAACCAATAGTGGTAGATGGATATTTTTGGGTGAGGTAAGTACCATAATGGTCAAGAATTTCGCAGTATCGCTCGCTTTTGGCCCATGGAATTCTGTTCAGAAGACCTCCACCGTCGATGATTTATCGAATGCCTTTGGGAAGGGGAGTAGAGCGCGCCTCAAGATTGCAAGCCTGTGCTATAGCCTTGGCAAACTCTGGCTTGTTCGGAGGCCGGATCATGCAAGAACTGTCAAAAAGTGATGCCGAGTAGGAACACAGTTCGTGTTGAAAGTACTCAGATTCCGTGAGATTGATCCTCTTTGCTAGCGTGATAAACCTCTGAAAATGGAGAGTGGGGTCCAGTCTTTTGCAATCTCCACCTGGATTCTGCTTTGCAGTTATTTGAACTGCCTGTTGTTTTCGTCGAAAAACAAAATCAGCGACCAGCTTTCCAGACATGGATTCAATGATTTTTAGGCCTAAATCTCTAGCAGAATCAACGTTGGTAGATTCGTAGGCTGTCAACCGTTGTTGATGTTTCTTAGTTGAAGATCTCCATTAAATGGTGGTCCTTTTCTAGGAAATCGATAAGGATCTGGGTGTCTTTATAGTCTCTTAGCTGCCTCGGCTCGGACATTTCCCTATGTTGTTCACTAGTTCCATAGAAGACCTGTTAGATACCCTTCATGGGAAGATTTAGTGCAGAGCAGACTGGTTGAGACAGAACCCATAAAGACCTTTGAACCTCTGTCATACCACTTTCATCGGTAAGGCCACCACCGTTTTGAGACAATGCATGAGCTCCTGCTCAATGACAAGATCCGTGGAGAGCCCAACCCAGAATCTATCGGAACGTCCGATCACATACATCCCACTGTGAAAGGCTTGATAGACGGCAGGATGAGTTCCCCGGAGCGTGACTATTTACAGGCGATAACGCTGCGGGGATTGTGTATAGCTGCTATGTTCGAAAGCTATTAGACAGGTTAGCGTGGACGAGGTATAATTTAACTAGATCCCATTACACAGATCATTTAGCTCATAAGAAGTTTTGCAGTGCGTATACCATATCGGAGCATTACAAGCTTCGACAACATAACCTTCAGGGTCATCTGTTAGCACAAGATGTTTTTCAAGGCGCGATTATCTTCTCAGCAGATGTCTCTGTGAAAAGAAAAAAGATAAAACAGTTCTTTGAAATAAAATTCTAAGAATTTTACTACGTACGGTTGGATACATTAGTTTACCATTTCAGAATGTAGATCTTTGGTTGAAATGATGACACAAACAAAAATGATCTCTTACCTTTAAATATCAAGTCAATGGGAAAGGAGAACATTCGCAGTGAAACTTTTTTAGCTTGTTCGGTGGCAGATACATTGAACAAATTTTTAGTATCTA
This sequence comes from Artemia sp. Qi Xiang Cuo, assembly GCF_049724085.1. Taxonomy (NCBI): domain Eukaryota; kingdom Metazoa; phylum Arthropoda; class Branchiopoda; order Anostraca; family Artemiidae; genus Artemia; species Artemia sp. Qi Xiang Cuo. Next base: position 68,967,156 of record NC_142796.1, on the reverse strand, counting down.
TAGATGGCAAGATATCAAACACGGGTTATCAAACGTGACTTAATAAATGATTACCCGGGGTAATTTTCAATTGTGATTTTTTAGCTTACGGCTTTATCCGGGAAATCACTTGGACAAAGCGTGGGGCGAAATGTTGATATTATTTATTGCATATGAAGGTCATAAAAGTGGCGTAGGTGCCTTCTGTGCGTTAACTGGTCTTCTAAACGAGCCAACCATAATTCATCCGCCCACTTGTTTTTTTTTTTACCAACAATGGACAAATTGGTGGACAATAAGTGCTGAAAGAAATATGTCAAATGAAAATTAAAAATAAATGCATATTGATGAATATGAACCGGGTTTTCTAGTAGACACTGCATTAGGTTAATTTGATTCTTGGGTTCAGCTCATCCTTTTATGTCAGAATAGTTGCCTGCTAACAGTATGGTGAAAAACAGGTCACAACAATGAGAAGGGTAAAATCACATATTGATTATTATGAAACTTTTTTCTGGTACAATATACATGAAATTTGCTTTCATTTTCGGGCTCAGCTCTTCATTTTTATCAGGACGGTACTTCATATACAGAAAAACGAACATTTACCGATATTTCATTTCTTTTAGAAAAACTGAAAAATTTACGCAAAAAGCAAAAAAAAAAAGTTTTCCGTCGACCTAGAATGTGCAACTTTGGATATGTTGTTAAGCTGTTTTTTTCTACCATATGGTATAAAAATCATTTCTGTTGCAATTTGTTTGGGGTCGACCCATATTTTTGGCTAGTTTGCCGGTACTATTATGCAGATGATTTGAGTGTCCTTGATAACAATGCTAGCGAAACAAATACAGTTTTTAGAGGTTTTGAGATTAAGTCACTTTGGACTAGAAACAAATTAGGATGAAGAGGGGATGCTAAATAAAAAATAAATTTATCAAGTGTTTTGCCTTACTTACCCATGTAGTATTAGTAGTAAAGATTATGAACCTGATGATGATGTAAAAAGGACAATACCCCAGGTACAGATTTTTTTTTTTTTTTTTTTTTTTTTTTTTTTTTTTAGGAGTTGAAAAAAATCCGCTAACTAAGGTTAAAATACAGGAAGCAGTGGCAGTGACATAGGTTGAGCAGGGCCCTGAACCGTGGACGCTTGTAAAGGCTTAAGAAGAAACGGTAAATGTTTTCCAGATGTATGGTTCAAGGATAGTAACTTGGGTATACGTCCAACTGACCGTATATGAAACAGTAAGCTGTACAAAAAATATGGTACGATGAAAGAAATCTTAAGATGGCTAAAGCCACGCTTAACGGATGATCGATTGCTTAAGATCGTGCTTTCTGGCTATACATCTGAGGCCAAAAGAAAATCAGGTCGTCCCCCGAATGGGGCGGAAAGAACTCGTTTAATAGAAATTGGAAATTCATGGGAGGGGGTAAAGAATGAAGCTTTTAAAATGTTAGAGAACTGAATGGATTGTTTAGAGTTGTGGATGCAGTAAGTTTGAAAATCAATGCTAAGAAAACTAGGTTGCTTAGATCAGGAACAAATAAGGGTAAAGAGGTGACGTTGGGTAACGAGAAAATGAATCAAGCGGATTCATTACCCTTGTAACTACCCTTAGCAAACACTTATAAAATGTTTGCTTGTTAACTATGATCGAAAACTTAAGCATAAGTGTTCATAAGTGAAGCATAAGTGTGCTAAAGTGTTTGCTTGTAAACTACCCTTGTCAGCTATGCTGATTTTTTTTTCAAATTTGAACATTTTTCAATTTTCTAACCCTCAAAAAACATTTTTAGGATTATTAGCAAACACTTATGCTTCTCCGAGCTAAGAAAATATTAGTGAACAGCTTGACAGAAGAAAAAAGAGCTTTATATATATCAATTAATATAGCTATGATAGCTGTTATATAGCCTAAATAGATATTATTTTACTAATTTTTGCATTTCGGGTGAGGAAGGAGAGAAACCCCATTCTGGCTACACTATTATATGTGGAAACACATTTGGGGCACTGAAATTCCCTATTAGGTGTCTTATCTTCGGGGCCCTAGAGAATAGTTATGGGCCCCAGGACTAACTAAAACCCAAATGAGTCCTAACCAAAAATTACTTAGAGACAGCTAGCTGCCTTTGTATTTCTCTCTCAACAAGATTTGACCCGTGTCAAATAGAGTTTGGTGTGCACAATCGAAGAAAAAGTCAAACAGACAATATAGTACTACCTGGGAACAAAGGAAATATATTTCATATAGAAAGTATTGATGCTGCATAATCATTAAGGGCCTACTTCTGTCATTCTAATAGTTACTAACAATTTCATTATAACAAACAATTCAAAAAACGTGTAAAATGGGTGGCAAAATTATAAAATGGGACCTTCACACGTAAAAAGATTTGAAAAAGCACTTCTTATTACAAAACAAAGAAATTGCCTAGAAAACGGATCAGAAAAAACTAAAGTCGCCCACAGTTATTTCTTAACAAAAACCAAATATGCAATTTTTAGCGTAATTCTTCAAAACTTTTGAAGTTTGCGGTCGAACTCCATAAACATTTTTAGAGCGAATTGTTAGAGACGTTCTATATCAACTATTAGGAACAGTTTTTTGTTAGCTGAGGAACTAAATTTAAAACTAATATTTTATGTTAAGACAGCTGCAGTGTAATAAAGAGCAAGCCATGGCTCATGTGGCGTAAAAACCAAAAACCACGTTTAGAAGATATTGCCTTGTCAAAGAGAGCTGCCATTTGAATCTGATTGATAAGGGGTAACTAACAATAGAATTAATGCAAAAACAACTGGTCTGAAAGCTAAAAAAAAGCTTGAAACCCCTCAAAAACGGCGGTCGAATGAATAAGTCAAAACAGCTAAGGTCGAAACCCAAAACTAGAAGTTTTCGTACCTCCATCTTGAAAATCAGAGGAAATCATATTTTAGCTTCATAGCACTAACTTTTCCACTTTCTTCTGGAAGTGAATCCAAGCAGTAAATTAACCAAACACAAATCTTTTGAAAATAGCTGGTAAAATTGAAAAAAAAAAAAAAAAACTGGCACATCGTAACGGTCTAGAGAAGTAAGTTCTCCAGTACTCTAGAGTACTAGCAGGGGCTTAGCTTCAGCATTTTTTTTTGGGGGGGGGGGGGAAGGGCAAGAGAGAGATATATCCGGATAGTCAAGGGGCATGGGCTATATAATAATGTTCTTCTCCGAACTACTGGGGAGCAACTGCCCCCCCCCCCCGACGCCCCTGAGCACTAGCAAGTACTCTAGACAAACGTATTTGACTGATACAGCATTCATACATATTTTTAAACCTTCTAGAAGTATTTGGTGTTAAAGCAGTTAGCGATGTAATTGTCAAAGTACCAAGGACAATAAAATTTATGTGATTCTTTAAATTGACTAAGTGGAAAATAACACAACCATATACGTCTAAGAAAATTGAGAAAAAACCCATATCTCCATTTTTAATGCAAAAGATGTTCGATCTTGGTATGCAGTTTTTACACTTAGCGGGCACCAAGTTTAAAAATAAAGAACATGTGTAAAAAATTAGCAGAAAATGAGTAAAAAATTCTTTTATGTAGCTCTAAAATATGTAGCTTTCCAGATTGCTGTAGGGAAAAACAGACATTGCCATCAATTGGCAGTAAACTGTGTAAAAAAAGCTGCCGAATTATTATAATTATGCAAGAATATAAGCCTACCATCTTATTTCCAATAGGAACTTAAAGGAAGCGTGTACTTATATACGAGATGACCCTTTCTCGTATATATACCATTGAACAGCAAAAAAAATCTATCAATTGTATACCATTGTATACCATCGTATACCATTGAACAGCAAAAAAATCTAAGCTGTGCTTTCATTTGATTATAATTAAAGTTCTTCAAAATTAAACATTTCAAATAATTAGTTAATTGACTGACCTACAAGAGAATATTTTTAGAAAGAGCAAATAGGCTATCCTTTTTTTTATTTATCTCTTTGGTTGACTATTGATATATCAATAGAATATTTTTTTTCTTCTGATTAATAAAACATCAATTTTTTTTCTTAATTTTTATATATTCTCACTACTCTATATTTGTTCAATAGCAAACGGGTGTATCACCCAACTGATTATTCAAGATTATATTTGGGTTGTACAATCTTTTTGTTCGCCTTTTTTTTAACAGAGAAGGTCTTCGCTTTGTTATCTTCACGGTTCAGTATGATAATAAAAGAGAGAATTTGCACAATGAGAAAGATATTGATAGTAGCATAAATAAGGATAAGGATGAAAAAGGATAAAGATCTGCAGAGGCATTGCAGGCGCATAGGGCGTCGAATCGACGTTTAAGTTGCTGGGTATTTTTTGCAGGGCAAGTAGCATGCTTGTCGCCCACCTTGCTGCGACGGGGATCGAACCTGGACCCCGTATTGCCAAGCAGATCATAAATCCACTGTGCTACAACAGGGTTGCATTATAGCCAAAATAAAAATGGTAGAAAATCCTGGTTCTCAGGAAAGAATAGACCAAAGATGGAGCCAGGGAGAAAAAGTGTTTTCACTTTGACACCCATGGTACTTTAAACTTTGTTTGTGTTTTCAAGCCAAATAGCAAAACCTGAATTGGTTGTGACGCAAGATGCAAAAGGTTTTGTCAAAAGATTTGGATATGCGAATCCTGGATGGTATTTTTCATTGAAAGCAAAATTCTTTCTTGAAACAAAACTAAAATAATATGCGTTGTACTCCACATCATAAAGAATGTCAACGGCATAATTATCAGGATACTAGTACGGAAACTATTTATTTAAAAGAAATTACCGGCCAAACACTAAATTTTCAAACTTGGTCCAAAACTAGAAGGAATAAAAGATCCGCCAATTGTGAAATTCACTTACCCAATAGCTACTGAAGCAAAATTTGATTCCAGTCGACCAGGTTTGAATGCACAGATATTGAAAAGTACAAATATTAATCCATAGATCCATAGTAAGCGTTAATTTTTATAGATGATTTTTAAAAAGTTTTATTTTCAAGGGAGATAATGTACAATATTAAAAAGCTTATGATATATAGCTCGCCTACCGAGTAAGTAAGAGGATGTGAGTTCAATTCCCAATGATGGTGGATTTTCACATCCAATTTCAACAACTTTTATAATAACAGATATTACCTGATTTTTGCTCTGTGTTTTGGGCCCCAGTTCCGTTCCGGATTTTCCTGAAATCGAACTAGCTTCTTCAACTGAGATTCGGGAATAGCCAATTTGTTTTCAGTAAAGTCAATTGTATGTTCCATTGGCTTAGATAAAATCCTGATAAGAAAGGATGTTTTAATAAACATTTTCTGCAAATCTATGTAAAGGTTAGACATTAAAAACGTAAAATCCGTCTTAAAGGGAGAAATTTGTCAGTAAAATAGGGAGTTGGTTTTGTTCTTGACTGAAACGGCTTACACACACTAGCACACTAGACCAATAAAAACAAAGAACATTTTATGTCAAACAGGTCCGTTGCCAACCATACATGGTATTAAACGGTAAATAAAGAGCAACACTCTAAAAAATGGAGCTTTGGTAAAGATATATGCACTAAACGAATCTCCATATTTAGATACTGTAAATATAATAGCTTCAGTTATTAGAAATTTACCCAACAAAGTGACTAGCATAAACCAATTGCATAATTTTTGGAAAAAACAAACTAAGAGAGCAAATTTATAGATTTTCTCATTCAAGAAGGCGATTCCCTACCTAGATTTGGGTGCAGTAATTGCTTCATATTTTCACTAGTATACCAAAAACACGAATCTGTCAAGCTAAGCACCAACAAATCTTACCAGGTCTCAGCCAGACAAAATTCTCCTTTTTGTAGAATAAATGACTATCCGTTGATGACTAATGACTACCCGTTAATGACTACCCCTTGTATTTTTAAGTCAAATATTGTACTTTAGCAGTCCAAAGAGTCTTCTATAACCACGAATGCGGCCCCAAATAGATCCAAAACTTTGGATCTTTGCAGTATTCTATGCTAGTCGCTTTGTGGGTAAGTTTCGAATAACTGAAGTCCTTATATTTACAGTTTATAAATGTGGAGATTCGTTTAGTGCATATATCTTTACCAAAACTCCATTTCGGAGAGTGTTGCTCTTTATTTACCGTTTAATACCATATATGGTTGGCAACGGACCTGTTTGACATAAAATATTCTTTGTTTTTATTAGTCTAGTGTGCTAGTGTGTGTAATCCGAATGCAAAACTTGTATCTATAAATTTTGGGAAGAAGAGGAATTAGATACTCAGGTTGTAATAAGACATCCTGAGTTTATGCTGGAGGATAAAATCCGAAGGACGTGTCTGTACCGCTACAGAGAAGACAGCCAATTGAATCAAAATCCAATTAGATTGTATTAAATTCAAATCTTATCAGATTTAATTAAGTAAATTTAATCGAAATTTTATTTAATTAGACTAATATTTTGTGAAGATCAGAATAAGTCCATTAAAACTAAGTCAACCAAGATAATAAACGGCACTCGACGACTTGTCATTACACTTAACACATTTAGCAGGTTGTTTAAGAAATTTGCTTTACTAGATGACGGAGAACGATAAATTACCAAGATTTATAATCCACCATTAATGGGAGGGAAAAGCAAACTAAATCCTATAAAAAATTCCGATTGGCTTTAATTAGCACTAGCTATATCTCGGTATTAGTAAAATCTTGTTTAAATAGGATATTAACAGCAAAGCCTTCAAAAACGATTTCAGTGTTTAGGAGAAAATCCCTGTTTTAACAGCACCCGAATGGAAAGTTTTGACGATTGTTGCTAAATTACTGTGTTTTTGCTGTGATCTTTTAACACAAACAACTTCATCGACACTAATTTTACTTGCAGAATGTTCACGCACAAAGGTTTCCTCCTCACTATTCCGCCAAAATAAAAGCGCAAAAGAAACATTTTCTCACAGAAAACATCTTAACAATCTGCTAGGAGCCATATAATAACAAATCACAAAAAAAATTTACTTCACATCTTAATAAAGCTAGACAGTTGCACATGAAAGTCAACTTTTACCACCTTTCTCAGAACCAATCTATTTTCCTTTTCTCGCCAAATTCATCGATGCAGAATACCGGGTGAAGAGTTACTGGAGGGCTTGAAATCCTTTCTGTTTAAATTGCTTCCCTTTTTCTTTACAGGAGACAACCAGATATATCGAGCTTATTTCCTGACATCATCAGATAAACATACCTTTACGAGGATTTCGCAATCCTCGATTTCAACTTCTAGTCTTTTTCTAAAAGCTTAGTATGTAAGTTTTAATCTGATCTATGCACCAAAGTCCAGACTCTTAAATTTATAGTTGTGTTCAATAACCAGAATATTCAAAGTGAATACATGATTTCAACGATAGATCAGAGATATTTTAATACTCTCCTCACCTGTCTGACTGATTTGAAACAATATCTGATACGAGATAACTAACTGATGGGCTAAACAAATGTGCTTCTATCCCACCTTCTAGGGCTATAATTAAAAAAAGGTTGAGATAGCAAAGAAACGTTCTACGACTGAAGGATGACAGATTGTCAAAGACTGTCCTTCCCGGCCAACCATCTAGGGCCAAACGAGAATCAGGTCTTCCCCGAATAGGGTAGGGTGGGACAAAAAATTCTTTTAAATGTTTTCACTTTTATAGCTTTAAGAAATAAAAAATTAATTAAGATTTTAAGGAATTAATTTTTAACGATAAAAATACTTTTAAATGTTTTCACTTTTATAACTTTAAGAAATAAAAAATTAATTAAGATTTTAAGCAATAAATATCAGCATATGTATATTAAACTGACAATGCATAATTTTTTCAGTAAATTCATCAAATGTTTTTCAGTATAGTACAAATTATATTCTAGCTTTTAGAAAGCATAGGGTTTAGAACCCTACTCAGATTAATTTCTGCTCGTTTTGAGTTTGACTTTTTTAAATGTCTGTTTGTTCTGGGTTTCATTTATTTATTGATACTGATTTGTGGAAGTTGTATACTTGGTAGAATATTTGATTCTATTTTTTTTTTTTTCATTTTTGGTTTAATGGAGTTCTTTACTTTTTTTGAAAAACTTATTTTGTGGAAAATTTTTTTTGATTCATATCACTAAAAATTGACTTGATATATAAAACCTTCAGATAGTTTTCGTGGAGCCCGATCTACAGAAATAGTAATTATTTTAGTGATATTTTTTTCAGAAAAGGGGATATGATTACAATTAGAGTAAAATGAGAGGACACAGTATTAGAAAGCTGGGATGAGCTCACTTATTTTGGATGTAATTATTCATCGAGTTGTCGATTTGGAAAGCTTCTGGCGCTAGGTAAAAGGGTTAAAGGAAAGTACTGCTTATACGCCGTGACTGCAAGCCACCTAGCAAACAAATGGAGCCTGACGTTGCCAAGGCAGATATTTAAATAAAGATTGCGTCGATTATACAATATGGATCTGAAATGCGAAGATAACAAACGAGTGAGAAGATTGAAAAAATTCAGCTTCAGCACATCAATAAAGCTTAAGGTCATACTTCAACGAATAGTTTAATACTGAGAAGGAATCTATGTTTATTTTGGTTGAAATTTCTATGGCTGGTAGGGATGATAAGTCTATGGAAAAATGTCCTGAGTATGTCAAGATAAGGGTAACAAAAGCAGTATACTAGAAGCTCTGATAATCTGAAAGCGTGATGCGTGGCCATCAGAAATAAAGAAGATTGGATTGATTGTGAAGAGCTATGGAATAGTGGGCATGGCACGTAGGGTCAGAGGGAGGCTGAGGGAACAGGAGATTCAAATATGGCATGCAAGAGTGAATGGGATCCGGTTGCTCAAGTGATACACTAAGGCCAGAGAGCAGTGAAAGAGGAATATCATTATAATGATGGACTGTGAAAGAAGGTTTTAAATTTTATTATTTGAGTTAAACCTGACGGGTTACCACTTGGTGAAAGAAAAAGTGTCCAATAGGGGTTAGGAAGCCTACTGGTCCTTCCTTGTGTCACATGTGGGGGGAATGAAGGTAAATTTGGCTAATTTCAGGAAAATATACCGAATTAACAGATTTAAGGAAAGAATTGTTCGGGGTCAAGGCTTGGGAGAATGAAGAAATAAATAAATTTATTATCGAGGAAAGATATGGCAGGCGTACAGACTCTAAAATTCCTAACGATGGGTACGGAACATAAAGATAGGTTTTTAGAATTGTAGGGATGAGGTTCCCTTATGGATTAGGTTAGGCTATATGTTAGAGGCGATTTATCCATATATGGTAAGAATGTCTTCTTTTTTTTATTTGTTCATAATAAGGCTTTAAGGCTTGCCATAAGTCTCTTGTGTCAATAAGTTCTATTAAAAGTACTTTAAAGTATGATTAAAAAGCAAGATTCCAAGTTTGACACACAAAATAATAGCCATTGGAATCGGAATCAAAACTTAGGAAGTTAGAGGTCTTCTAACACTCCATGAGTGCTTTTAATTAATCGAATCTGGTAACCTGTGTCCTCAAAACCTGGACACACATTTCTATATTCAGAATAAAATACTGAGCAACAACCTAAAGAGCTAAATATAAACAGAAAAGATCTTACGCTGTTGCTACGTTGTTTGGGCTCTTGTTTGGTATATTCTTCGCCAGTTCTCTAAAAATGTCCCATAAGAAGGATGGCGGTGCGTCTGTTTTTATTGAGTTTTGTGCACAATGAGACATAGACACTCGGTAACCAGCATTGCATATTGCAGACCTAAAAAGTAAGTGAAATAAAAACAGGAGAGACAAACGTGACCACAAATGGATTTAACCTGTAATACTTATGAAAGAGGACGCATCGAAGAGAGAGGGGTGTAAAAAAGTCTTGTTCAAAGTCGATTAACCAATATCCTTGAAAGGAGACAATACAGGATGACCGCCTCCTCCCTAGAATACCAAAAATACAAAAATCATCCCTCTAAAAAAAATTTGCAGGCGCCTTTGTAAAGCTGAATCGAAAATTTTCAAATTTTATAATTTGGAGCACCAAGAATACTGAAAATGAAATCTAATTCTTTGAACTAGTTAAATAGTCATTTACACCACCATATATATCTCTAAAACAGGGGAAAATTGACGATTCAAGGTTTAATAAGACCTCCACCGCCGTGGAAAAGGTGGGATAGCATAGTAGCAATGCTACTTGGCCGTTTTCATGGCCAAGTGAAATGTGTTGGCAGATTTGGCAGCTTTTGGAATTCTGTCCAATTCCCCTACTGGCAGCTTTGGAACTTTTTCCATACTTGTACCTCCATATACAATTTTGTAAGTAGCGGGCCACAAATTAAAAAAAGAAGAAGAAGAAAAGTGGGTGCAAAACCAGTTTTTGTGCCATAAGCTAAAAACATATGGCACAAAAACAGCTTAAGAAGGTGTACCTACCCTTTGAAGCTGTATGTCTTTAAGAATCAAAATATTAATATTTGAAGTTTTACAAACGGAAAGCGTCGTAAAAATTAACCAATTAGTTTTCCCTTTTCAAGATTTCAGAACATTTAGTCAAATTTAAATGTAAATAGTTTGTGAATGTTTACAGAAGAATTTCATGCACACGTTTTTAGCTTTAGACCTTAGAAAATCACAACTTCCGGGTATGAATAGACCTAAGATGGGAAAAGGAGACATAAAGTGTTTTTATTTTGATGTCCTACGTACGTTAAAGACAAGGCCGTATACAGGGAGGGGGGTGATGGCTGACTCGTAAAAACGTGACAAAAATGCATAAAAAGGGGGTTCCTGCAACAAGAAAGAGGGCTCAAAATTTCTACACATATGCCGCAAATACAAGCTGAACAAAAGCAAAACAAATGCTTGCAATTTCGATCATGCTGATCTTTGCCCTATGACGACTTCTGCCGACAAGTTATGCAGTTTTACTCATAGTGTTAGCAATTTAAAATGTCGCGGTAATCGTTCAGTACCTTTTAGTTATTTGTCCGTTTGTCTCATTTCAATCGTTTTAATCTTGATCCATTATTTTTGGATTATAGTATGCCAAGCCATAGTTATACTGTTTATGGGAGCAATGCTTCAAGCAATAATTCCAAACCCGAGCCGGTGCCTAAAAAAAAAAAAAAAAAAAAAAAAAAAAAAAATGACGAGACGAGGGAGGCCAACAGCTCAGCCAAAATAACCCACCCTTTCGATTTCCCTCCTCCCAATCACACTCGTGGCAACTTTTTCCAATATTGACATCACGTTACGGGATCCCTTCTTCGCGGTCACCGCGGCTCAGACAGGCTCAGCATATCTCTCCAGTTCCCCTTGAAGCTATATCCCTCCTCCCTCCCACAATCCCTAGATCTGTCCTTCCTAAAATATCAACCTCCGACGTTTCGACTATAAGTCACGCAGTCCCACTTCGTAAACGGTTTTCGCCATTAGGAAAATGAGACGGCTTTTCAGGGGAAAAACACAAAGAAGCAACTACCCTGAAGAATAAATTAGAGGAACAACCCACCCAGCAGCGGCGTTGTACTACCAAAAGGAAGTATCTCATTTATTGGATTCTAAGTCTGGACAGTGGTACAAAAATATAAATCGCAGACTAAACTGGATTTTTGCTATGATGAGCCGGATAAAGAAACTGCAGATCGCTTAACACTCTCCTGGCAAGGATTGTTCAATTACTTCCGCCACTAAACTCCGAAGATTTTTCGGCTCCATCGCCATATAGTATGGATTACTGAATCCCAAGTCAATCTCAAATTGAAGAAACTGAAGAGAGCCAGTATGGCATCACTTGATATTCCTATTGACCTTATTAAGGCTTTTCTGGAATTCTTGAGTGCTCCGTTAACTTTGATAATCAATAAAATTACGATATCAGGCCAGTACCCACAAAATTAGAAAAAGGGATTCATAGCCCCTTGCCTCAAAAGGAAGCCACCTGTGATTTTACTGGTGTGCGTCCTATTACGACGACTCCTACTTTTAGTAAAATGTATGAAAGTTTCATTGCTGGGTAGCTGAAAATTTTTTCTTCTGGATAAAAGTGACCCTACAGAATTTGGAATTATTTCCAAAAGTTCTACAAGCCATTATTTAGTAAGTTTGTTTGATAAGATTTTAAAACTTCTAGATGATCAAGGGCACTGGGTCAACCTCATTGCAATTGACCTAAAGAAAGCATTCGACTTTATATGCCATAGTACCTTTATCCGCAAGCTATTGACAAATTTTAATGATGATGCATATTTAGTAAGAATAGTTGAAAATTTTCTAGATAGATTTCTAGATAGAAAACTTTCTAGATAGAAAATTTTCTAGAATTTTAGTATATAGAAGTAACAAAAAAACTTATTACAAATCAGCCCATTCCGACCCCAGCCAATCTATTCTGGAGTTCCCCAGGGAACAATTTTAGGCACTCAAATTTTTGGTTATGGTAAATGAGTTGGTAAACGATGTGTCAGATCGCTTTAAGTTCATTGATGTTTTATTAGTTCTGGAGCTGGGTAAAGAGTGTTTAAAGCGAGGCAGACAGAATCATGGCGGGTTTACGACGCCAAGCGGAACACAAAATGGTCATCAATCGCAAAAAATCGCTCGCATTAACTTTTTCTTTTCTGAGGGAAAGTTCATCTTTTGCTTTACAGAATATTTCAGGTTCCAGCATCGCGGACATCAAATTTTTAGGAATATATCTCACAGATGACCTGAAGTGGGAAAAAGAGACACAGGAGATGATCAAACAGGCAAACCTGGGTATTCTTTCTTCAAAATTCGTTGCTCTTCATGGCGTCCCAACCCCCCACCTATTGCGTGTTTTCCTTACGTTTACCAGACCACTGGTAGAATATGCTTGTCCCGTTTGGAATTATGGCCTGACTTTGGATCAGAAGGACCACTTGGAAAGGATCCAATACCGAGCTCTTCAGGTAGTTTCTAAATTGCTCGAAGGCCCTTGTTGCTCCCTTTTAAAACTATTTTCCCTTACAACTCTTTCGCCAAGCCGTGATGAATTGTATTTTAAGTTTGGTGTCGGCATTTTGGCAAATCCATGGTTTCGTGATATCCTCCCCATGAGCATTTCCCTTCACGCCAACGGCTCCCGCGATAAGGAGCTGAACCGGTACCTAAATTTCAGCTGGTAACAGCAGAACATATACGTTATGCAAATGGTTTAGTTCCCTCGTTCGTCAAAGTTTTTAATGTTACACTCACTCTTCAATAATTGTACATATATATTTGTTTTAGTTCATTGTTCTTTTTTTTGTTGATTTTAAAGCTATTTTTTTAATTAGAACTTGAAGTTATTTTATTTTAATTTTTTCAGAAGTTGGATATTAAAATGTTTTAGGTGTTGGTATGACTCTGTTTGTGTTATTTCGAGTTGGCATATAAATTTGTATGACGATAGTTATGCCTGCGATTATTATGCAAATGTGATTATTATGCCTTATCTTTCGTCGTGACAAGAACTGTCATCGATCGGCATGACCTTGTGAGGCGTTTCACAATAAAACCGTTTGAGTTTGAGTCTTGTTGGTGTTTCGCCACCCCCAAGTCCTGTAATTAATAGGCCTACAACATTCAACCTGCTGAGGGTGGGGAGTGGCTACGTGTCACTAAGACCATCCCTGGGTGGCTACTCTAAAATATAGGATAATTATACCTGAACTGTTTGGCCGTTGGCATAGTCACTTTTACTTTTGAGCTCATCTGGTCTAATAAATAATAGAAAGGCACATCTGGCAACTCTTCCATAGCCATAGTTAACACTCCCTCCAGCCTTTTAACTGTACCCAAGGGTTCTGGATCCGTTTTTATATTGTTCAATAAATCTCTCAAAAAGCTTTGATCGTGTAGGGGACCCATGTAGAAGGGACCTCCAATCTGAAAAAAAAAACAACGACATAAACTAAAAAATTAGATAAAATTTACTAAGCAAATAAATATACCATATGCCCTGGTGGACCAATTTTACATTTTTAAATCTAAAGGAACACTGAAAGAACGATTCAAAACTAAAAAAATAGCAAGGTCAAGCAAGAAAAAAAAGATATACAGTTAAAAACAATGCAGACTCTAAAAACACAATTTAAAAACTAAAAACAGCTGACTGTTTTGTACTTGACTTATTAAAAATTTGAATAAATTTTTCGAAATCTTAAAATCTAAAAACAAAACACAATTTAAATACTAAAAACTAAAAACAGTTGACAAGAATGCATTAAATATGGCAAAGCAAAGAATAACACGACAGATAATGCGTCAGACAAGAGCAAGAATAAAGAAACAAGCGGCAATATAATAAGCGATAAAAATGAAGTTAAAAAGGAGAAAAAAAACTCATTTATTTTAGGAACCCCCCCTCTTATTGTTCCCCATTTATAGTTCCGTGATAAATGGAATGAACTACTTCGGAACCTCTCAGTAACAGCATGGAAGGCGGAGTACGTTGGGACAGCTGATAAGGCTAAAGGGGTTGTGGAAATTTGGAAAATTGTTATCAGTGCAGATTCTGGAAGTGACGGACATAGCAAAGTGCAAGCAAATGCTATCCTTCCATTCTTTTAAGGTGGTAAAGAATGAATGACGCTTTAAGGAGGAAGGAGTATAGGAGTTTTTGGGATTTTCTTTGTAGATGATCTTAACTGAATGCTTCAGAAGAGACTTACTTTTGTTTGTGCTATTTAGTTCACTGGAAAGACGGGGATGCCAGGCTAGATAGGCATGTTCTAATAACGACTTGACAAAAGATATGTATGTATGGATGGAGGGCATTTAAGTTTAATCAAGAGCTTAACTAGGTGAAGACAGGCATTTAATTATGAATTTTGAACTCTTTTAATTGTTGATATGTTTAATTATGAACTAGGATTTACTTTCCAAGAATCAATTCCTTTTTCCATAAAAATTGACATGCAGTTTAGGCTGCCCGATTAATTATTTACGACATAGTTTTGGTACTCTCGGTTGAAACTAAACGCGAATAGTTATGAAGTATCCACAGGTTAAGCACTTTCCCAGCGGCATCAAACGAAGGGGGCTGAGAAATACCTTTTTAGGGGGAATTTTCATGGGAAAATACCTGATTTGGTATTTGCTCCCAAAGATATTTTCAGAATTTTTTTGCCCCCCATCCACCCCTATATTTCGTGAATTGAAGCCATTGCACATTTCTCTATACACCATTGGTTATTAATTATGGATTCAGGATTTTTAATGAACTGATTCAAGAGTCTAGCAGGGTGTGCGTCTAACTAAACCTCCGCTTAACTGAACCCCTTTCCACTCAACCTATTTAACTAAACTCTCGTTCAATTGAATCCCCCTTTAACTCAGCCCCTTGTAAATCGACCGCATTCAACTCAACCCCATTTAAATCAACCACCATGAAACTCAGCACTCATTTGACTCAACCCCGTGCAATTCAACCGAAATTTAACCCAGCCCCCATGCAACTCAATTTCAGTTTAACTCAACCTCCATTTAAATCAAACCCTTGTAACTCAACCCCCATTTAATTCAACACGCAATCAACTCAATCCCCACGCAATTTGACCCTCATGGAACTCAACCACACTCTAATCCAACCATATTTGACTAAGACCCCAACTCCCTTCCTCCAACCATGAAATTCCAGAGTATTCGGGCACTGGACATGGCAAGTTTTGCTAATTTCAAACATATCAGACAGAAGGATAAAAATTTTTGTTTTTTTTTAAAAAGAGGGGTATATTTTTTCACTAAAGCAGCATAAGAACAATTAAATAAGTATTAACCAATGAATAAAGACCATTTCATCCGTGTCAACTTTTACCACTTTTGACAGAACGGGCTGAATTATATTTCCTAAGTACGAGTATATTACGGATTTAAGGAGGGTTGAGCTGAATGGAGTTGATTTGAATAGAGGTTGAATTTTATGGATTGGTTAAGCACGGGATGGGGTGCATCAAGATTGAGTTAAATGGGGGTCGAATTGCAGGGGGGTTTAGTTAAACGGGGTCGAGTTGCACAAGGGTTCAGTTAAATGAGGTTGGTTTAAATGGGGGTAGAGGTAAACAGGGTTTGAGTTGAGTGAGAATTGAATTGCATGGAGTTTTATCTGAACGGGGTTCAGTTGCGCAGGGATTGAGTCGAATGAGGGTTAAGTTGAATGGGGGTTCAGTTAAATAGGGGTCGAGTTAAATAGGAATTGTGTTAAACGAGGGCTGAGTTAAATGTAGGTTCAGTTAAACGGGGATGGAGTTGCAGGAAGATTTAGTTGCACAGGGTTCAGTTAAACGAGGGCTCAGTTGGATGAGAACCGTCTAGAAAATGTACACAATTTGGAGCACCTCTGGAGAAGTTTTCAGATAGTTTTGAAAATATGTTTAAAAGGTTCCGAACCAAGTTTTCAAACCGACACCGATCTCCAAGAACCAGGTTTAATGTTCTGTAACTTAATTAAAGCAATCTTACAGAGCATGTAACACATATGAGCTCTACAGTTAAAAAAAATAATAACTGCAAAATGCCTTCTAGTGTGACCATAAAATAGCGAAAGTCAATACCTAAAAGTTTCTTATTTTTTTACTGAGTTCAAAGTTGTTATTCTATATCTTTTTGTTATCTCAAACACTGAATTCCTCGTATTGTAGCATCTAAAATAAAACATATTAATTTTTACTCCCCGTCAGCCACTATAAGCTCCAAGTCTTTAAAAATCCAGGTCTTTATAAAAATTTATAAAAAAAACATCTGAACTCTTCGAACACAATGTTGAGCTAAGTGTTGGGCTTAATCTTCAAGATGAAGTCAAAAGTGATGGATTTATCCTATAGTTTAATAAAAACAACGTAACCAAAGTGAGAAATACATTCAACTTCCAAAGCCACAGAGCAAGTAGAAATGCCCCTATTGACACAGGGGGGCTCCTTATATGGGCATAGCCTCCCTAGGGAAAACCACGTGGTTTATGGTTTTCTCACTGAGAATGGAAATACAGGATTTTTCTCATTTGAAAAAACATGAATTTTGTCACATTTATGGATGTTTAATGGACGGTTATGTGAGTGTCGGTCAATTTATTTGAAGTTTTTCGTGGATGTCAACGGTAATTTATGTCTGTTTTATGTTTTTTGTCAGTGAGAATGGAAAAACAGTGACGAGTACAGCAATTCATGTCTGTTTTATGGTTTTTGTCAGTGAGAATGAAAAAACAGGAACTTTCTCACTTTAATGGATGTCAACAGCAATTTATGACTGTTTTATGGTTTTTGTCAGTGAGAATGGAAAAACAGGAACTTTCTCACTTTGATGGATTATTGAGTCTAATTGGGAACCGGGTCAATGACACTTCCTTCAAGATCTTGTTGTTGTTGTATGCTCGATGCAAATGTTATGATCCCGAAATAGTATTTGTTGTTGTTGAATGCTCGATGCAAATGTTATGATCCAGGAAACAGTATTTGTTGATGTATGCTCGAGGCGAATGTTATGCAGTCCAGGAATCCTGGAAACCGTTAGATCACGCGTTTCCTTCTCAGCCAATCAGCGAGTCGGATACATATCCCTTCTAAGTCAATGAGGAGGGGGGGCGGAAATATTAGAAAAAGAGGATTGCAGGTTGGGTTAGTTTAGATTTTTAGTTTATTATTTTATTAGTTATTTAGTTTAGATTTTTAGTTTATTTTAAGTTTATTTATTACCTTTATTTTAGTTTAGTTTTAGTTAGTTTAGTTTTAGATTAGTTTTAGTTTAGCTAGAGTTTTACTAAAGAATTTTAGTTAGAGTTTTAATTTAGCAGTTTAGTTTAGTTTTAGTTTGGTTTAGTTTAGATTTTTAGTTTAGTTTTAGTTTAACGTTTAATTTTATTTTAGAGTTTTGGTTTAGATTTATAGTTTATTTTAAGTTTATTTACTACCATAATTTTTAGTTTAGTTTTAGTTAGTTTTAGATTAGAGTTTTAGTTTAGCTAGAGTTTTACTAAAGAGTTTTAGTTAGAGTTTTATTTTAGCAGTTTAGTTTAGTTTTAGTTTAGTTTAGATCTTAGTTTAGTTTTAGTTTAATGTTTAGTTTTATTTAGAGTTTTAGTTTATTTTAAGTTTATTCATTACCTTTATTTTTAGTTTAGTTTTAGTTAGTTTTAGATTAGAGTTTTAGTTTAGCTAGAGTTTTGCGAAAGAGTTTTAGTTAGAGTTTTAATTTAGCACTTTAATTTAGTTTTAATTTAGTTTAGTTTAGATTTTTAGTTTATTATTTTATTAGTTATTTAGTTTAGATTTTTAGTTTATTTTAAGTTTATTTATTACCTTTACTTTAGTTTAGTTTTAGTTAGTTTAGTTTTAGATTAGAGTTTTAGTTTAGCTAGAGTTTTACTAGATAGTTTTAGATAGAGTTTTAATTTAGAAGTTTAGTTTAGTTTTAGTTTTTTTTATTTTAGATTTTTAGTTTAGCTTTATTTTAATGTTTAATTTTATTTTAGAGTTTTGGTTTAGATTTATAGTTTATTTTAAGTTTATTTATTACCATAATTTTTTAGTTTTGTTTTAGTTAGTTTAGTTTTAGATTAGAGTTTTAGTTTAGCTAGAGTTTTAGTTAGAGTTTTATTTTAGCAGTTTAGTTTAGTTTTAGTTTAGTTTAGTTTAGATTTTAGTTTAGCTTTAGTTTAATGTTTAGCTTTAGTTTAATGTTTAGTTTTATTTAGAGTTTTAGTTTATTTTAAGTTTATTTATTACCTTTATTTTTAGTTTAGTTTTAGATTAGAGTTTTAGTTTAGCTAGAGTTTTACTAAAGAGTTTTAGTTAGAGTTTTAATTTAGCACTTTATTTTAGTTTTAGTTTAGTTTAGTTTAGATTTTTAGTTTATTATTTTATTAGTTATTTAGTTTAGATTTTTAGTTTATTTTAAGTTTATTTATTACCTTTATTTTAGTTTAGTTTTAGTTAGTTTAGTTTTAGATTAGAGTTTTAGTTTAGCTAGTTTTACTAAAGAGTTTTAGTTAGAGTTTTAATTTAGCAGTTTAGTTTAGTTTTAGTTTGGTTTAGTTTAGATTTTTAGTTTAATGTTTAATTTTATTTTAGAGTTTTGGTTTAGATTTATAGTTTATGTTAAGTTTATTTATTACCATAATTTTTAGTTTTGTTTTAGTTAGTTTAGTTTTAGATTAGAGTTTTAGTTTAGCTAGAGTTTTAGTTAGAGTTTTATTTTAGCAGTTTAGTTTAGTTTTAGTTTAGTTTAGATTTTAGTTTAGCTTTAGTTTAATGTTTAGTTTTATTTAGAGTTTTAGTTTATTTTAATTTTATTTATTACCTTTATTTTTAGTTTAGTTTTAGTTAGTTTTAGTTTAGAGTTTTATTTTAGCTAGAGTTTTTCTAAAGATTTTTATTTAGAGTTTTGATTTAGCAGTTTAATTTAGTTTCAGTTTAGTTTAGATTTTTAGTTTAGTTTTAGTTTAAAGTTTAGTTTTATTTTAGAGTTTTAGTTAGATTTTAAGTTTAATATAGTTTTGTTTTAGGTTAGTGTTCAGTTTTAGTGTAGAATTTTAGTTAGTTTAAAATTTTAGATTTTAGTTAGTTTAGTAGTTTAGATTTTTAGTTTAGTTTTAGTTTAATGTTTAGTTTTCTTTTAGAGTTTTAGTTAGATTTTCAGTTTAATTTATTTTAGTTTTAGATTAGTGTTTAGTTTTAGTTTAGAATTTTAGTTAGTTTAGTAGTTTAGATTTTTAGTTAGAGTTTTCTTTTAGAGTTTTAGTTAGATTTTCAGTTTAATTAATTTTAGTTTTAGGTTAGTGTTCAGTTTTAGTTTAGAATTTTAGTTAGTTTAATATTTTAGAATTTTAGTTAGTTTAAAAGTTTAGATCTTAGTTAGTTTAGTAGTTTAGATTTTTAGTTAGAGTTTTCTTATAGAGTTTTAGTTAGATTTTCAGTTTAATTAATTTTAGTTTTAGGTTAGTGTTCAGTTTAGTTTAGAATTTTAGTTAGTTTAAAAGTTTAGATTTTAGTTAGTTTAGTAGTTTAGATTTTTAGTTTAGTTTTAGTTTAATGTTTAGTTTTATTTTAGTTAGATTTTCAGTTTAATTTATTTTAGTTTTAGATTAGTGTTTAGTTTTAGTTAGTTTAGTAGTTTAGTTTTTAGTTTAGTGTTAGTTAGTTTAGTTTTAGATTAGAGTTTTAGCTTAATGTTTAGTTTTCTTTTAGAGTTTTAGTTAGATTTTCAGTTTAATTTATTTTAGTTTTAGATTAGTGTTTAGTTTTTAGTTTAGAATTTTAGTTAGTTTAGTAGTTTAGATTTTTAGTTTAGTTTTAGTTTAATGTTTAGTTTTCTTTTAGAGTTTTAGTTAGATTTTCAGTTTAATTTATTTTAGTTTTAGATTAGTGTTTAGTTCTTAGTTTAGAATTTTTAGTTTAATGTTTAGTTTTATTTAGAGTTTTAGTTTATTTTAAGTTTATTTATTACCTTTATTTTTAGTTTAGTGTTAGTTTAGTTTTCTTTTAGAGTTTTAGTTAGATTTTCAGTTTAATTTATTTTAGTTTTAGTTAGTTTAGTTTTCAGTTTAGAATCTTAGTTAGTTTAGTAGTTTAGATTTTAGTTTAGTGTTAGTTAGTTTAGTTTTCTTTTAGAGTTTAGTTAGATTTTCAGTTTAATTTATTTTAGTTTTAGATTATTTTTAGTTAGTTTAATAGTTTAGATTTTAGTTAGTTTAGTAGTTTAGATTTTTAGTTTAGTGTTAGTTAGTTTAGTTTTAGATTAGAGTTTTAGTTAGATTTTCAGTTTAATTTATTTTAGTTTTAGATTAGTGTTTAGTTTTTAGTTTAGAATTTTTAGTTAGTTTAAAAGTTTAGATCTTAGTTAGTTTAGTAGTTTAGATTTTTAGTTTAGTGTTAGTTAGTTTAGTTTTCTTTTAGAGTTTTAGTTAGATTTTCAGTTTAATTTATTTTAGTTTTAGATTAGTGTTTAGTTTTTAGTTTATAATTTTTAGTTAGTTTAAAAGTTTAGATCTTAGTTAGTTTAGTAGTTTAGATTTTTAGTTTATTGTAAGTTAGTTTAGTTTTAGATTAGAGTTTTAGTTTAGCTACAGTTTTGCTAAAGAGTTTTAGTTAGAGTTTTAATTTAGCAGCTTAATTTTAGTTTAGTTTAGTTTTTTAGTTTAGTTTTAGTTTAATGTTTAGTTTTCTTTAAGAGTTTTAGTTAGATTTTCAGTTTAATTTAGTTTAGTTTTAGTTAATAGTCTAGTTTTAGTTTAGAATTTTTAGTTAGTTTAGTAGTTTAGATTATAGTTAGTTTAGTAGTTTAGTTTTTTTAGTTTAGTGTTAGTTAGTTTAGTTTTATATTGGAGTTTTAGTTTAGCAATTTTAGCTAGAGTTTAGTTTTAGTTTAGTAGTTAAGTTTAGTTTTAGTTTAACGTTTAGTTTTATTTTAGAGTTTTAGTTAGATTTTCAGTTTAATTTAGTTTAGTTTTAGTTAATAGTTTAGTTTTAGTTTAGAATTTTAGTTAGTTTAGTAGTTTAGTTTTTTAGTTTAGTTTTAGATTAGAGTTTTATTTAAGAGTTTTAATTAGAGTTTTAATTTAGAAGTTTATTTCAGTTTTAGTTTAATTTTAGTTTAGTTTGAGATTAGTGTTTAGTTTTAGTTACTTTAGTTTTAGTTTAGAGTTTTAGTTTAGCTAGAGTTTTAGTTAGAGTTTTATTTAGAGTTTTAATTTAGTAGCTTAGTTTTAGATTAGTGTTTAGTTTTAGTGCAGAATTTTTAGTTTAGTTTTAATTTAATGTATAGTTTTATTTTTGTGTTTATTTTCTAGTTTGTAATACTTTGTTAGTTTAGTAGTTTAGATTTTTAGTTTAGTTTAGTAGTTAAGATTTTAGTTAGTTTAGTAGTTTAGTTTTTTATTTTAGTTTAGTAGTTTAGATTTTAGTTAGTTTAGTAGTTTAGATTTTTATTTTATTTTAGTAGTTTATATTTTATTTATTTTAGTAGTTTAGAGTTTTAGCTATAGTTATAGTTTAGATTTTTATTTAGTTTAGTAGTTTAGAGATTAGAATTTATTTTTAGTTTAGTTTTAGTTAGTTTAGTTTTAGATTAAAGTTTTAGTTTAGCTAGAGTTTTACCAATGAGTTTTAGTTTGAGTTTTAGTTTAGTTTAGTTTAGATGTTTAGTTTAGTTTTAGTTTAGTGTTATAGTTTATATTTTGTTTAGTTATAGTTCAGTTTTAGTTTAACGTTTTTAGCTAGAGTTCATTTTTAGTTTAGTAGTTAAGTTTAGTTTTAGTTTAATGTTTAGTTTTATTTTAGAGTTTTAGTTAGATTTTCAGTTTAATTTAGTTTAGTTTTAGATTAGTGTTTAGTTTTAGTGTAGAATTTTTAATTAGTTTAGTAGTTTAGATTTTAGTTAGTTTAATAGTTTGGATTTTAGTTAGTTTAGTAGTTTAGAGTTTTAGTTAGTTTAGTAGTTAAGAGTTTTAGTTAGAGTTATAGTTTAGATTTTTAGTTAGTTTAGTAGTTTAGAGTTTTAGTTAGTTTAGTAGTTAAGAGTTTTAGTTAGAGTTATAGTTTAGATTTTTATTTAGTTTAGTAGTTTAGAGTTTAGAGTTTAGTTTTAGTTAGTTAGACAGTTTAAATTTTTAGTTAGTTTAGAAGTTTAGTTTAGTTTTAGTTTAGTTTAGATTTTTAGTTTTAGTTTAGTTTTAGTTTAGTGTTAAAGTTTATATTTTGTTTAGTTATAGTTCAGTTTTGGTTTAACGTTTTTAGCTAGAGTTTAGTTTTAGTTTAGTAGTTAAGTTTAGTTTTAGTTTAATGTTTAGTTTTATTTTAGAGTTTTAGTTAGATTTTCAGTTTAATTTAGTTTAGTTTTAGATTAGTGTTTAGTTTTAGTGTAGAATTTTTAGTTAGTTTAGTAGTTTAAATTTTAGTTAGTTTAGTAGTTTAGTTTTCGTTTAGAGTTTTACTTAGTTTAGTAGTTAAGAGTTTTAGTTAGAGTTATAGTTTAGATTTTTAGTTAGTTTTGGTTTAGTTTAGATTTTAGTTAGTTTAGTAGTTTCGTTTTTTAGTTTAGTTTTAGTTAGTTTAGTATTAGATTAGAGTTTTACATAAGAGTTTTAGTTAGAGTTTTAATTTAGTAGCTTAGTTCAGTTTTAGTTTAATTTTAGTTTAGTTTTAGATTAGTGTTTAGTTTTAGTTTAGAGTTTTAGTTAGTTTAGTTTAGTTTTAGATTAGTGTTTAGTTTTAGTTAGAGTTATAGTTTAGTAGTTTAGAATTTATTTTTAGTTTAGTTTTAGTTAGTTTTAGTTTAGCTAGAGTTTTACCTATGAGTTTTAGTTTGAGTTTTAGTTTACTTTAGTTTTTTAGTTAAGAGTTTTCGTTTTACATATGAGTTTTAGTTAGAGTTTTAATTTAGCAGCTTAGTTCAGTTTTAGTTTAATTTTAGTTTAGTTTTAGATTAGTGTTTAGTTTAAGTTTAGAGTTTTAGTTAGTTTAGTTTTAGATTAGTGTTTAGTTTTAGTTAGAGTTATAGTTTAGTAGTTTAGATTTTAGAATCTATATTTAGTTTAGTTTTAGTTAGTTTAGTTTTACAATAGAGATTTATTTTAGCTAGAGTTTTAGCTATGGGTCTTAGCTTGAGTTATAGTTTACTTTTAGTTTTTTTTATTTCATAATTTTCGTTTTAATTTCTAGCTTTAGCTAGAGTTTATTTTAGACTTTCAGTTTAGTTTTATTGTCATGTTATATTTTATATTTTATGTTAGTTTATTTTAGTTTTAGTTAGTTTTTTTTATTTATGGATTTGAAGTGCATAAAAGGGAAAATAAAGGCCGTTATTCTTGTAGTTTCTTCAGTGTCATAATGACAACTAATAGCCTTTTCTACTGTTCACCGGAAGATATACTGGAATATCATTGTTGAAAATGTCGGTGACTACACGTAGATCCTCGGACGTGCTCTGATTAAGATCTAGAAAAATGTAGCCATAGGGCTTATTAGTCGCCTGAGTGTAAGCTGACAGCAGAAATTTAGGGGCGCCGGGGTATATCTGTTTATTGAGAGTTATTAGCGAGCTAGAATCACGAACAACTCGATAGATAATATAGATAGTGCAATTCAATGCAAGGGTTCGCATACATTTGATCTGATGAAACAGATTGTGTAGAACTAGGGTTATGGAAATGTGTTCATGATGAGATCGGACAGTGAACAGTTGTAGCATTACTGGGACCATTGTTCAATAGATTCAGCCAAATCATCAATAATCAGCCACGAGTTCGATTCAATACTATTGAAAACATCATGTCCCCGTATGAATTGTATTGGTATGGTTGTGGCAATTCCTTTTATTTGATCATAGGACTCCTGCCAAATACTATAGCAATAGTAGATTTTTTTTCGGCTTTTCCAAAAACATTTTATCGCAATTTTGAATTATTTTAGTTAAGAGTGTTGTTTTCCCTGACATTGAGGGCCCACACAGAAACGACCTGAAGGGTGTTTTAAATTGATACATGTTGTTGACAACAGTCTGACTACAACTAACTGTAAATCATACATGTTCAAGGAATAAGTAGTAATAATTTTCCCATAGATCTATCTAGTACGTTAACAACAAAAAACAATATTTCATGGCAGCATTTATTTCGGTAATATGAAAACAAATATTTGTTCAACATGAACAATGATAAAAATAATACTTGTTCAACAAGAACATGACAAAATTTCCTTGTCAACATAAAAACTCTATATGTTCAACATGAACAATGATAACACTTTATGTACAATAAAAACACTTTTTGTCCATCAAGAACACTTATTATCTTCAAACACTTTTCTATACAACACTTTTGTCCATCAGCAGCACTTATTGTCTTTAAACACTTTTTGTACAACAACACTTATCTATACAAAAAAACACTTGGAACATGAACTAGCACAGTTGAACATTACAGTGAATTTAAAGGTGGGTCCCCCCCCCCACGGTCGCGGGGCTAAAGGCCGGCTGCGGGCGGGACCCCCCCCCCCCCCCCCCGGGGCCGGCCGTGGGAAGGGCCCCCCACCCCCCGGGAGCCGCGGTGGAAAACAGTACAATAGCTGTCGTCACTGCTATAGGTTAGGTTGGATTAGTTAAGGCGGTTAGTTAATTTATGAACGGGTTGGTGGTGGTGGTTAGTTGGTTAGTGGTTGGGTTAGTCAGGTTAGATTAGAGTATCCAGACCAAGTTGATTACGATAGTCAATGCTTTCCACTCGGTCTGAAAAACGGTAGTGGCCATGAGGTAGGACACTCACACCATTCTTGAGCACATAGACTTTGTCGGATATACACGACATTGCATTTATTTCCACTCTCACAGCATAATTTCTATACTGTAGAGAGCGAATTGCAAGCACTTGTGCTCTCGGTACTAGGCTACTTTCTACACAGTCTCTGTACACGCTCATGTGGAAATTGCTCTTTAAAAAATGTGTAGGCACCCCTTTACACGCCTTCTTTTCATCCCCACTATGAGTTTTAACGCAATGAACTTTAGGGCCCGGGAACACCCCGCTGGATATCAAATCACTCCCCGTCTCTGATTTTAACATTAATAGTTGGTTGAGGGCTTGATTTTTCACCAGCTCTGGGTAAAGTGTTTGATTCCAGTTGGTGAAATCTATCTGAGAGCTGATGTGTTCCCCATTTTCTAAATCACCCAATAAATCTTCAGTCCCATTTACCTTTAGCAGCAGAGAATCTGTATCCCCATAGTAAACTTGAACCTCCCCCTCCCGTGGCCATTGCACCATGCACACATTGTAAAAGAAAGACAACATGAGCTTTTTGGAAATTTCTAGTACTGAACTGCCGCCTGCGATATTCTTGTTCAGTACCATATTTCGCTTTTGCCTGTGTAGAAGAACCATGCCAGTCTCTATGCTCGTGAACGATGTAAAATTGGGGTCGGCAATAATTCGTGCACACTCTAGAGGGTCAGTCACAACGTCGCAGCGAGATCTATTACGTACGCTTTCACACATTTTGCCAAACGCTGAATTTAGGATGAGTTTGTACATTTCCTTCTCTACCTTTGAGTTTGCCCTAGAGCGTTTATCGACAAAAGTATCGATAAACGTTTTCAAGTATGGTCGCTGATTGAACTGCAGGACCCTATGTATTTTGGTGATTTTGAAACCATTGTTCACCATCCAGTGGAAAAGCACATGGTGAACAACGATATTCTCCTTAGGGTCCAAATCAGCAATCAGTTTTTGTTTAGAGGGGGTCCTGTGCATTCTCATATCCTCAACCAAGGATCGATTGTAGGGGCTCAGCGAGTCCCTGCTCACGGATCGATTGATACAGGGAAAAACAAAATCTTTAACTGAGTCGTGAATCGCCAGCGGAATGTGCCCGTCAATTTTAAAGAACCAACCTTGTGGCCCATTGTCCTCGGCGTTGTTAATGTCGGGGAACTCACAAGGATTCTCAAGCCATTGATTGTTGCCACACGGTAAAGAGTAGTGACACATTGGCGAGGGGTACAATGAGTTCATGTCCAAGAACACTGCATTTGACTTTGCACCGGTGCTTTGTCCACTCGGATCGGTTGATAAGACGCGGTCCCCATGAAAAACATACCCTCCCCTCATTGAACGCTCTACAAAAAAGGTGTTGATCTACGTCGGTGATTAGGTATATTTCCTCCCTACTAAATTTTAAAATTAAGTCCCTCACTAAATGGGGTGTGGAAAAATAGTATCCTATACCTAACCCGAACTCTGAATAGATTTGGTCTATGTTCTTACAGACTATATTCAACAAAATTAGAACATCACTGGCCAAGCAAAGTCTACAATAATTCCACCAATTTATACAATTCCCCATGGCCCACACCGTCTTGGCAAACTCATACTCCTCGGCTGTGCATTCGCTGCTGGTCAGTGAATTGTAAAAAAGCTTCAATTGGAGGTAGTTTCAACTCGCTTAAGCGAGCGCCAGAACAGTAATAATCATATGCGTATACACCTTTGCAGGTCAACAGATCATACATTTCACTGTCTGGAAAGTGCTGTTTAAGCAAGGGACAGCTATCAAAATTGTCGCTTTTCTGCACTTGAATCAATTGACTCAATGCCTTGGGAAAAAAACTAAAGGAATCTAAAAACCTGATTTTATTCCAACAAGTATGCCCATTATCCACTGCCTGTCATCTCAGTTCAAGAAGCAACAACTTCTCGGCTGATTTGGGAATAATGTTATAAGTAAATGAATTATTTACCCATGGACTATCTACTCCCCATCCCTCCCTATGCATACGTGCCAGTGCCGGTAAAATAAATTTTAAGTCATAATTAGAGTTGTGAATAAAAACAGGGATAAAAACTGTTGGCTAACATTTAAGTTACACGATTGATGCGCAACCCCAATAAAATTACTACCCCCCGAGGATATTTCCTGCCACAAGTGATTATGGTCTCTGACTTTCCCCTCCCCCTCTTTACCCTTTAGTCCCCTTATCCCCCTCTACAAACTCCCCCTTACCAACCCAACATATTTTTTGATCTTTAATCGCGAGACGATCCTCTGCAGATAGCACCCTTGGATAATGAGTATTTCTCAAACGAGAAAGAGCACCATTAGCTGTGCAAATTAGTTTAGTCAGTGCCTTGACCATACACTCGTTCTCATCCAATGTTTCTACTATTTCTAACAACTGCATGGTGTTAGAACTGTCTCTTTGCACATGAGCATAGGACACTGCAATAGCTTGGTGTTCTTTGATTCGGTTTGGAAGTTGGGGATCGTTCACCTCCACCAGCTTAGCTTCACAGTCTAAAGATATTTTGTTGCACTGGAGGAGGGTATTTTGGAAATTTTTAAAACATAAAATGAACCTATCCCCTGAAACCGTTTTCACTGTCTGGTAGCCATGTCGGCTACAATGCCTCATGTGATTTTGCAACTTTAATTCAGTCCAAAATCTAGAGAGACATGTCGGACAGTAGAAACGTGAACTCTGTTTCTTACCCTCCCCCAGAACTCTACTGATTCTGTAATCGGATTAAAATGGCCAATTGCATTCGGTTCACTAGATGGGGGTGTATACAACAACCAAACCCAGTGTCTGACTAAATCAATTGACGGGCCCCTTACAGGGAAGACCACCCCCTTCTTTTTTAAACTAACCCCATCTTCAAATTCAGTTTCATACTGAACCACAGTAACGCCAATATTCAAGTAGGCAGCAGCCAGTGCAAAAATGTCAATGGATCTCAGGGTTACTGGATATTTTTCCTCCAAAAAAGAGAGATCTACAGTTGGAAAATCGAAGCATTCTTTCTCATTTAAAGTCTAATGATCTAAATTTATCTTGGTGGCGTCATCTTTCAATGGTCGGAAAGCTGACATGAGGAAAGCATACCTGAAACATTTTTGATGTGTTTCAAAACAAATCCGCTGGACATCTTGACAACCTACTAGATCTGGATTATAATTTAAAACTGTACCCGTGTCCCTATGCCCCCCTCTTAAAATAAAATCTTTCTTAAATTTACAAATATTAATACTTAAATTTTCAATAAATAAAACTACAGACCCGCTCCCGTTTTCATTAAATTTCTCAAGATGCACTATAATATGATCTATTCAATCCATGAAAGCACCCTCAAAATTTTTTAAATTCAGAAAGATCACACACATCTTGGAATGTACATAATGGTAATAAACTTAACTTTTCCCCTCATTCAAATAGAACACTTTTAAAACAATATAAACCTTAATTGACTCCCTCCCTCACAACTGAATTTGATTCTCCAATAGCGCATGAGTTCTATCTACATAGACATGCACAATTTCTACAGGGTCAAACAAAAAATTTCCCGCCATTAGAGAATTAAAGGTGTCCCCAAAAGTCGCAGTGTAAACAACTATTGCATTTAAAATTCTGTTGGTCAATTGAAAATCGGGGATAGTTGTTCCCCCGTCCCCCTCTTGGCTATTACCCCCACCCTCAAGTTGTTCAACAATCTTTTGGGAATGTTCCACTTCAGTTGTTTGAAGTGGAAGTAGGTAATCAGTGGGAGATAGAGGAGGGTTCCCATTTAATTCGTTTGTAAAATCCTCTAAAATTTGTATGGTGTTTGGACTTAGCAATGGTAAGTCCCCCTCTGAACTATGAACATTACCTTGCTCAACTGTGCTAGATTCTACATTGAAATAATTACTTAGAAAATTATTAATATTTAACGGTATTTCCAGTACAGAGTCGCTCCATGGTGAATTGCTCTGTAAGTCCACCGATGCGTCCTCTCCTTCACCAGCTGATGAGGACGATGATAATGATGAATAAGGGACCAATGCTCCAACCTATAAATGAAAAATAGCTTATTTTCAAAGTGTTCAAATCACCCCTACTGTTTTTAAAATTTGGATTATTATTTAAAGTCAGCGCTTAGTAGTAGTAGTAGCAGTATGTGCATAGTAGCATTTGGTTAATTCAACTGAAAGTTCCAAAATATCAAACTTAATATAAGTTATTTACAATCTAAAACATCGCTTTACATAGAAGGCGGCAATTTGATTTTGTTCAAAAAATAGCTTATTTTCAAAGTGTTCAAATCAGCCCTACTGTTTTTTTATATTTTTTTTTCGCGGCGCTTTTCGGGCCCGCGGCGCATCCTACGGCGCATCCCGCCCGCGGCGCTTTTCGGGCCCGCGGCGCTTCCCGCGGCGCATCCCACGGCGCGTCCCGCGGTGCTTCTCTGGTCCCCACCACATGGCTCCCAGACCCCTTTACATAATGTCCGTCAAAAGTTGAAATAATCGCTATTTCTCTCTAATTCCATACTGGTTCGGTGAACTCATCACACAATTATTGTAACCTATCACGCGCGAGTGTTCCGATTTCCAAGACTGAACTTCAACAGGTAGGAAAATGCAACAATTAAATGCCGGGAACCGTTAGCTTGGTTTCCCCTCGCTGAAATCTTGGCAAGATTGAATGCTATTTTCAGTGCAAATTAGAACGCCAATATGTGCAATAGATAAAAGGAATAATCTCTCTCTTAAAACTATGTGAAAAATAGCATTCACAGAGTTTCAAAGGTACCTAAAAATATTATTATGTGATAGCGGCGAAGAGATAGGGGGAATGCATAGAAAATAGTAAAGATTAGAAAAAGAGCAGTTTGACAAGCAAAAAAATTACATTTATGTATCTCTAAGGGGATGGAACAGTGAAATTTAAAACGGGGTGTTGGGGGGGGGGGATTATAGTGAAAATAACATTTTAATGTCTTTGACAAGCTTGTATTAGGTTGAAAATCGGTTTGTTTAGATATTTCTTGGTCCTGAATAATAGAAAAAAGTGAAAAGACAAAAGTAAAGAGTAAAAGGCTCTCTAACAGCTGAAAAATAGCTTATTTGATTGAAAAAAAAATACTCACGTCTTCAAATTGATCAACCACCTTACTGTAAGCTGGAGGCTTGACCGTTAAATGATAGGGAACCATTAGTTGGTCTATGACTTGCCTGAAGGAGCCAACCCTTCTATCTTGCATGGAAGGCTCCGGACTTGACGGAGACAGTTGAGGAGAGCGCACTGACACTTGATGGGGAGCTGATAGCTCAGATATTGCGTGAGAAGGAGCCGATGTTTGGCCTACGGCTTGTCTTGAAGGCCCAGGCATTGTATCTTGTCCTGAAAGCCCTGCTGTATGACTGGGGTTCAAATAGATCATATCATGTCCATCACTATCTTTCGGAGCCGGGCCAGCGAAATATACCGGGCTCGTGCAGCCGAGGCTGCTACTTGACGAGGCAGCATTGAGGCTTGATTAAGAGGGGCTTGCACAGATGGCTGCATTTGGGCAGGCAGCGTGGATCTGGGGGGTTTCGGCCAACGGCCATATTGTATAACTGTTGCTCTTACAGGGACTAACTCACCCTCTCTTGCTTTCTTACTAGGAGGTGGGGCACATTCTTCACAATTGGCCTTAAAAGAAGAGAAAAACGTTAGTATGATAAATAATTTCCCCCTTTTTACAGAAATAAAGTTAGTACCATCATCCATATAATTTGGCTAGAAAAGCATTTATCTAAAAGAAGCCCCCTCCTCCACCCTTTTTTCAGCAAAGCAAAAAGTAAAAATGCATATAGGTTTACCCTCTCATTGAGTTAATCTTGCGATATATTCAAGCGAAAGGCATATCAATAAAGAATATATCTTACTACCTTTTATTCAAATGCTATAGTTAAAATCGCTAAAATATCAAAGAGAAATGGTTAGACACTAAAGTCGAAAACAATTAAGGTAAAAACAATTATCTTTTCATTTCTATTTTGCCACTATTAAAAGCGTTAACCCCTTCCCCAACAATAATCCTGGATTCACGCCCCCCACCCTTAAATTTGGAAAATTAAGCCACCCCTAGGTTTACCCTCTCATTGAGTTAATCTTGCGATTTATTCAAGCGAAAGGCATATCAATAAAGAATATATCTTAGTACCTTTTATTCAAATGCTATAGTTAAAATCGCTAAAATATCAAAGAGAAATGGTTAGACATTGAAGTCGAAAGCAATTAAGGTAAAAAACAATTATCTTTTCATTTCTATTTTGTCACTATTAAAAGTGCTAACCCCCTACCCAACAAAAATCCTGGATTCACGCCCCCCTCCCGGGAATATAAAAGAAACTTTATCGAAAGAGAGCTTGAAATAATCCCGTTTCACTCTTACATAGAATTCCAATGCCCTAAATATCTATCGCTAATTTGCAGACCAAATTAGCTGTCCGATATTTTCAGACAAACATAGAATTACGTAAAAGCACTAAAACCTAGATTGCCTAAAACCAGCTAATGTATACAAACAGGAAAAGGGTGACAGCTAATTATAGGCCTCGCGCTGGAGTCTTGTGTCAAACCAGAGCGGTTAATAACAAGAGCGACGGAAGTCTCAGTTAGAGAAAAGATTACAATAGGGAAAGGGTAAAATTTATTGAAAAGAAAATTATTTCTTTTTTCGAGAATTTTGTTTGTAAAACAATGGGTGCTGGGGTTAGGTTTTGAGGGTATATAGAACATATTTGATGTTTTCTATCGAGTATAAAGATTGTATAGTGATGTTTGTACTAGAGTGGGAGGGGGGGGATGTACCTGAATATACTGGAGGGTGACCACGGAAAATAATTTTATTTTGAAAATAAAAAATGAAAATATATTAAATCAGAACTTACATTGCAAATTGTGGCTGCCAATGCTTCTAATTCATCAAATTTATCCATTGTTGTATCAACTATGTCAAAATACTTTCTGATAATTTAATCACATTGCATGCCCGTTATATACGAAATCTCAAGGGTGAATTGTTATGTAACAAGCCCTCTGATTGGCTGAGAAAGGATATGTATCTGACTCGCTGATTGGCTGAGAAGGAAACATGTGATCTAACTGTTTCCTGGAAACTCATAACATTTGCATCGAGCATACAACAACAACAAGATCTTGAAGGAAGTGTCATTGACCCTGTCCCCATTAGACTCAATAATCCATCAAAGTGAGAAAGTTCCTGTTTTTCAAATTCTCACTGACAAAAACCATAAAACAGACATGAACTGATGTTGACATCCATGAAAAACATCAAATAAATTGACCAACACACATAACCGTCCAAGAAACAACCATCAATGTGAGAAAATTCCTGTTTTTTCAAGTGAGAAAAATACTGTTTTTCCATTCTCACTGACAAAAACCATAAAACAGACATGAACTGCTGTTGACATCCATGAAAACTATCAAATAAATTGACCAACACACATAACCGTCCAAGAAACAACCATCAATGTGAGAATATTCCTGTTTTTTCAAGTTAGAAAAATACTGTTTTTCCATTCTCACTGACAGAAACCATAAAACAGACATAAATGTGAGAAAGTTCCTGTTTTTTCATTCTCACTGACAAAAACCATAAAAACATCCATAAAAGTGAGAAAATACTGTTTTTTCATTCTCACTGACAAAAACCATAAAACAGACATAAATTACTGTTGACATCCATGAAAAACATCAAATAAATTGACCGACACGCACATAACCGTCCATGAAACATCCATAAATGTGACAAAATTCATGTTTTTTCAAATGAGAAAAATCCTGTTTTTCCATTCTCAGTGAGAAAACCATAAACCACGTGGTTTTCCCTAGGGAGGCTATGCCCATATAAGGAGCCCCCCTGTGTCAATAGGGGCATTTCTACTAGAGCAAGCGTTTTATTTTGAGAATAATGTTATTGGTCAAAGACAATATTTTTAATTTTTTCTAAATGGCACCATTTTGTACACTGTTATTTTAGTATTTTACACTTGCTTTACTTTATACTGTCTCTTCTTTTCTTTCTTCATGTTAAAGGAGATGATTCGACTTCATGCCAACTCAAAATGAGGCTTTACCAAGACCCATCTTCAGTCTATTCTATCATATCTACAAAACGTAATTATTCGGAGGGTGGGGGTTCCTTCTTAGCATAGCTCTCTCAAAGAGATATTTGAAATCAAATTCTAGCCTGTTCCCGAGAAATTACTCTAATCTTTTTCTTGTTAACCAGCTTTATCCAAACCCAAATAAACTTCAGGGAAGTTCGTTAACCAAACTTCAAGGAAGTTTTAGCGTGCTTATCTAAATATAATGCTTACACTCAAGGCTTGGAGAGAGGAGGGTTGACAAAAAAAGAGTTGGCGATTGCCAATTTTCCTGCATGCAATTTTTTTTCTTTTTAACTGTGTTTTTGTCACTTTTGTGTGAAACAGAAAAAGTAGGGCAGGAGGAGGTAGGTCAAACTGGGTAAACCTCTCTGGATACGGCCCTGCTTACACTTATTTATTTATTAGCTAATCCAGTTATATTTTCTTGACTATAAAGAACTGGGATATCAACTTGCAATTATTTTAGCATAGTTGTTGTTGTTGTTGCGTAGTTGTTTTATATATTTAGTTATTCATATTTTCTTCATCTGGGCACACGTGGTTTTGGTGCCGCGGCTTCCGCTGCTGATTTTATATGTATTTTAAGATATGCAAAATTACTAAAATAATTAATTTTAAACCGTTGTTAAACCATAATTGTGGACGTTAGTGCTATATTTAAAAAAGTGTAGGTGATACAAAAAAAAATGATTTCATATTTGTATTCAGCATCCTAAAACTATATTATCAAACATATTACAGATATATAAAAATACAGGAGCTAGTTATTATATAATTTTACATCATTGATGTTTGTGATTTAACAGTAAATTTAATTGTAAACTATAGTGTTATATTTCAAAAAGTGTAGCTGATACAGAAAAACTGATTTTATATTTGGATTCATTATCCTTAACATATTAGCAAAACATACCAAATAACTATTGATTTTAATTATTCAATTTAAGTTATTTTAACGTTACCCTTTCCTTCTTGGTTTCAGTACCTATTACGAATTTATAACAATTCACACCTATACTAAAGTATAATAATATATATTTTCGTTTTAACTCTGTCTTAAAGATGTCCATTCTTCCCCTTGAATCTAATAGAGTTAAATTAGAATTCTTTAGTTAAACTTGTTACAGTTTAGAATAAAATAGCCAACTCTGTATTCTATGGAATGTCCCACTGTTTTCATATTTTCAAACGGCTTCAACCTTACATTCATATTCAAGCTGTTGTTAATTCTAGTTGTATGACAAACCAGTTTCCAAATATAACTAAGAACCCATTCTTATAGAATACCGAGATTTAGCTAGCGTTAATTTGAGCCAATCAGATTTTCCGTGGAAATTTCTGAGTGGCTGAAAATTCTATGAATAATTATCAAATTAGTGCTAGCCGAATCCTGGCATTACTAAAATCTATTCCAAGCTATGATCAGTATTTGCTTATATATACTTTTGGATATCTAGAAACGAGCCTAGAATCAGTCCTAAATCTATATCTTTGAATATTTGAGTGAACCAAAGTATGAAAGCCTTTTTTGAAGAAATAATTGGTCAAGATTTAAAAACACTGAGTCAAATTTAAACACAAAATACCAAATGAGTGTTTACAGAAGAATTTCATATGCACATGTGCTCTAGGCCGTGTCCAGGTGGTTTTATAGAAAAAAAAATTTAGACATGAGAAGTGGACGTAAAATCTTACATGATGAGAGCTCCCGCAGTGTTTACATGAGGAACTAACAGGGGGTCCAGTGGTTCGCCCAAACTTGTCATTATTATTTTCAATCGACAGGGTGTTCAAATACTGAAAGCTCTGAGTTTCACAGCCAGTACACAGGAAGCCCATTGCAGTCTCACTGTAAGGGAAAATATTTTTCAGCTAAAAACAGAATATGTCTCAAACAGGACTGATTAGGGTATAGGACATAAAGTATAATGCTCTATACCTTAATTCAGAATGTGTTCTTTGTAGATCTTTAGACTTTGCACCTGGGATACCAGGCTCCAAATATAAATAATCCCAACGTGATAACGTCATTATATTCAATAGCGTGGTATGCGGCAAAATCCTATTGAGCTGAATAAAAGCTCATGGGAGCGATTCCATATGAACTATGCAACAAATGTTGTTGTACATGACAAAAATGGGTCCAATTATTGACAAAGCAATTTTTTTGTAGAATGAGTCTGACCTATTTTTCACTGCACACGCATACTAATACCTGGTACCTCTTATTATTGTTTTCTGATATTTTTTACATTTTTTTAGCATCATCTCAAAAATATTTAATTTTGTAAGGTTTAGCTTAAGTAACGTTGACTAGGATTACATGGTCATTATATTAACATACTTCAATTCAGGGATATAAACATGGGATATTTGCATCGGGAATGTGAATTGGAGGATACCCGGATATTCAACTTTCATTACTTTAATTACTTCAATTTGATAATATTTGCTCTTTTCCTTCTACGCTTACTCATATGTTTTATTTCGGTATATTCCACATTGGTATTTCGGCTCATTAATTTTTTTATCGCAATGTTCATAGCCAGTATATATTTGCATTAAGTACAGTCAATACCATAGCATCTTGTGTAGGACCATAACTCATGTTAATTTACAGGCTGGCCAGCACATAGCTATTCCCTGGATATTCTTATGGTTTTTCTTCTAGACATTGGGCAATCCCCTTTGGAAATATTTCAATTCAAGTGTACTTCTGACAAGATATCATAGCCATTTTTTTTTTTTTTTTTTTTTTTCTTTTTTTTTTTTTTTTTTTTAACGCCAGGACACTTTGCTTAGAAGGAGTTGTAGTAGAAACTTCGAAAGGGGCTCATTTGCTTGGATATTCAAACATCTAGTGCCCTTTTTAAGAGTCAAAAGTGATTGGAGGGCAACCATTCCCCCACCCACGCCATCATTTCCCCAAACGCCTTCAATCATAATTTTGAGATAGCCATTTTTTTCAATATGGTTAAAAGGTCCAGTAATTTTTTCTTTGGGGATGACACCCCCCCACAGCCTCAAGAGCAAGGCCTATAAGTTATACTGGATGCCCATTATAAAGACATAAGGTGTATACAGAAGGGGAGGGGGTCGTATAAACTTCAAAGGGGCTCATTTGATTGGATATCAGAAGTTCTAGTGCCCTTTTTAAGAGTAAAAAGTGATCAGGGGCGAACTAGCAACCCCCCCCCCCATGCCCTCTCTTTCCCTAATGCATCCAATAGAAATTTTCAGATAGCCATTTTATTCAAAATAGTCCAAAGCTAATATAACAAGGTCTTCGTGGTTGAAACGCACTTCCAGAGCCTGGGCAAGGGCTGTAAAATATGTCCCAGGGGCATATAGGGTTTTTATTAAAGGGGTGGTCGTATAAACTTTAGAAGAGGCTCATTTGATTGGAAATTCAAAGTTCTAGTTCCCTTTAAGAGTCAAAAGTGATGGAGGACAACTAGCGCCCCCCCCCCCAGAAAAGCCCTCTTTTCCCCAAACGCATGTGATTTAAATTGTGAGATAGCCATTTTGTTAAAAAATAGTCCAAAGGAGATATTTCAATACCTCCAGGGTTGAAAAAAAACCCAGAAGCCAGGGTCGTAAGTTATGCACCGGGGGCATATGAGGTTTTTATAGAATTAATAGTGTTATAAAGTTCGGATGGGGCTCATTTGATTGGAAAAATTGGAAGTTCTAGTATACTTTTTAAGAGTCAAAGTGATTAGAAGGCAACCAACCCTCCCCCCATGCTCATTATTTCCCAAACACATACAATCAAAATTTGAAACAGCTACATTGTTCAACAACAAAATAAAAAGTTCAAATAGGGATAAATCCTTTTAGTAGACAATGATATATTTTGGACACATCTGCATTTTGGTCACATATGTGACCAAAGATATTTTGGATACATATTTTGGTCACATATGCAGTGATCGTCATTATAACTAGTGACAGTATTACTACTGATGACGGTCTATATGCATATCACAACACGCCGTCTATATGGCGGTTGTCAAAAAGACTTATTAGAAATATATTAGGAACAGTTTAGTTTAAATCTACAGGCCCTTTTGTAGGGATGTTGAACTGACCAAAAGACAATATTTGCATCCTAATACTACTGCTTCTATTCAAACTACTACTACTACTACTCCTATTACTACTCCTATTCTGTGTTGCCAGATGGGCTTGTTTTCCGCCCCGTGGGCTTGTTTTAGCCGTCAGGGGCGGGCTGAATTTTGGAGTGGGCGTGAGGGCCGTGGGGCGGGAAAATGGGCTTTTTTGTAAAAAAAATGGGCTTATTTTGACTGAAAGTTTGGAACCAGACAAAAATTCCAAAGTAAGGTGGCTCAGCCGTGGTTATGCACCAAAAAGACAAGAGCCCTCCTTTAGCGCGTAGAACGCTTACAATTCTGAAACGCTTCGCCATTAGGAATTTATTTCTGCATGGCTGAGATGGCTCTGCGTTAGGAGTCTTACAAGTTACAATGAATTTTATTGCTGCTCAGATTAAGACAAGACTTGAATTTTATTCAGATCTATCCTTTTTTTATATATTTGGCAGATATGGCCCAATAATTTTGTGGCCTAGGCTTAGTCTAGAATTGGGACTGTTGCGAAAAAATCATGTCAAGAAAACAATTTATACTTTGTAATATGCAGATTTCCCTACTTGCAATGGTATATACCTAGAGAAGGAAACATTAAAAAAAAACAATTCATACTTGATAATCAATATACAGAAATAATTGTTGCTGATATCTTGCTTGTAGCCCTGCTTTACATTACCCCTCAGGCCATCCACCCTAATTTGCAAATACATGGCTGAAATTCATCCATTGTACCAGTAAATTTAATCAACCGTGACAAAACAAAAACAGAAAAACAAGTTACCGATGGGAGGCAGAATGCATTGGAAATATCTAATTTGGGTTATATATTTGCACATTAGGGGAAGAAGCTAGGGATAAAGTATAGCTGAGATACATGCAATATGTGTTATCTACAATTATTCTGCATATTATGAATTGTTTTCTTAACATGTTTCCTTCTGCACATGCCCTTCTCTAGACTGTTGTAATTAACACTTTTTAACTGCAAGTTTATTATACTTTACCCCCCCCCCCCCTAATGTGCAAATATACATGGGTGCCTATAGGCTGAATTATAGGAGGGGCTTACATGGTCTAATTGGCACTTCCAGTTCTGTATAATTAAAATCTAAAGACAAAATTTCATAGGCAGCACAATCGTGCTGCCTAAGTAAAGAGCAATGTGGGCACAATATATTGTTTTGTTTTTTGACCAGGGTACTTCTTATAGAAAGAAATGTTAAAGGAACTTTAAAAAGAGCTCATGGAGGGCAACCAGCTCCCCCTCCCCCACGTCAATCACTTCCCCAAACACCTCCAATTAAAATTTTAAGATAGCCATTTTGTTCAGCATAGTTTAAAGGTCCAGAAATTATGATGTTGAGAATGCCACACCCCCCCTCCCCCAACCCTCAGAGCCATAGTCCAAAGAAAATGTAACAACCTCCTCAGTAATTAAATACAAGAAATATTTAGGCAGACATTGAACTCAATCAAAACAAAATATGAACATTTGGACTTTCAAAAAGGTGATCTAGTCGATCTAGATAATATTCTAGCTTCCCTTGAGTCTTAAACCTCTTAGTGCCTTATGGAACTAAGTGCCTTTCTTCTTTCTTTTTTTTATCTGTCCATATTATTTCATCTTGTGATTACGAAGGCTTTTGTATTAACCTCGTTCTCACGTTTTTTTTCAGACCTTACTTTAATCATAAAGATATCTTACAATATTGTGTTGCAACCGCTTTTCAATAGTGATATTTGAAGTCGAAGAAACTGAACAAACAACCGATCTAGTAGATATAGATAATATCCTAGCCTTTTCTGAGCCTTAAATCTCTTAGTGCTTTATGGATCTAAGTGCCTTTCGTTTTTGTTTTGTTTTTTTTATATCTGTACGTATTATTTCATCTTAAGATCACGAAGGCTTTTGTATTAACCCCGTTCCTACGTTTTTTTGAGGCCTTACTTTAATCATAAAGGATTACGAAAGCTTTTGTATTGACCTCGTTCTCACGATTTTTTTTTTGAGGTCCGAGTTTAATCATAAAGTTATCTTTAAATATTGTGTCGCAACTGTACTAAATAAGGTATACCAAAAATTTTTATGCGAAAATAAACCAAAGATATCGTATGTCTTTGGCTTGTGGTTGATGCTATCATATTCGTTGGAATAAGTCATATTAAACTCTAAAAGTTAATAAAAGAGTTCACTGCTGTTTAACCATTACGACGCATAAAGCTGCAGCTAAAAACAGATGAATTTTGGCGGATCCCATAAATCGTTGTTCTTCCGTGAAAGTGGAGCAGGATGAACAAAGGGTAAGCAAGCAAGGTAAAAGTAAAATTAGATTAGGGGCAAAACTTTTCTGACTTTAGCAAAAAAGAACTGTTTCAGCACTATTTCATCATGTGTAGCACTGTAGCACGTGATTCAATTTGTAGCACTTTTGTAATACAATTTTTTAATTTTGTCACTGACAAAATGATGAGGATTTTGAAAATAGTTAAGGAATTAACAAAAAGTTTGGACCGTATTTTTCCGTATTTGTTTTGAGAGATTTGTGCGAAGTTTGATTTAACCAGGACCACCTTTTTTTGCCGTGTTTTGTGCTAAGTTTAGACGAGAAAAACAGATCTAGAACTAATCCAACTACACTTATGGGGCCATGCGCGTGTCGGGGCAAAAGCCGCGACGCGCGCAAATTTTTTTATTTATTTTAGCACCGAAAACTGTTGTGAAACACACAAATTTGGGCAATTTTAGAAGTTTATGAACTGACCATGATAGCAGTCTTGGTTTTCAAAGGCTCGGGCGTATTTTGGCTTGTTTTTCAAAGGCTCGGGCTTGTTTTTTGTTTGACTTTCTGGCAACGCTGCTCCTACTACTACTACTGCTAATAAAGTTAAAGCTACTACTATTAATTCTAATCCTACTACTACTACTGCTTCTACTGTTGCTCCCAGTGCTATTACTACTGCAACTAATGCTAAGAAGGGGTATTAAGGAAAAAAATTTGGGCAATATTGAAACTGTATTAAACTAAACC
The DNA here is from genome assembly GCF_049724085.1 of Artemia sp. Qi Xiang Cuo. NCBI lineage: Eukaryota > Metazoa > Arthropoda > Branchiopoda > Anostraca > Artemiidae > Artemia > Artemia sp. Qi Xiang Cuo. Next base: position 68,926,577 of record NC_142796.1, on the reverse strand, counting down.
GAAATACACTATGTCCACACAGCTTGTCAAGAGGACATATCAGCAAAGCTTCGGGAACGGTTGGTGATATTAAGTTGAAACCTTCATTTGGTGTTGATGGGGATGTTGAAAAAAAAAAAAAATCAAAGGTGATATAGGCACACTGCTACTACACAAGCTAAGGGTATTAATGTGAAGCTTTCAAGGAATATTTAGGCGGATGTTGAACTATATCAAAAAGAACTATGAGCATGTAGATTTTTAAAACGGTGACAAAGCAATATCACAATAACGGCTTACATTTTTAAGCTAGAGCTTTAAGAGTAAGTTGTGGAGGATTTTGGACTAGTAAGAAAACACTATGTGTATGCTTTTAAAACTACTTCTATGGTTACTGTAACTAATGACGCTAAAGGTATTAAAGCGAAACGTTTAGGGAACGTTTAAAGGTAGTTTCAATTAGACGAAAAAACTATATGCATGCATCTTTTCAAAAACACATGTAAGGAACATCATAGGCAACGCTGATGTATCATAGGATACATATAGAATAGAATAGAATATGATTTATTGGCTAAAATAGCACAAAAGCTAGCATAAGCACGTCAAAATTACCATAACAAAACAAATATTATGGGATAAACATAAGACAAAAAATTGAATCAATAATAAAACAGATGTTAGGGGATAAAAATAAAACAAAACTTATATCAGTTATTAAAATGGGAAACAAAATAGGGGATAAAATAGTTTTTGTACCTCATGGTCAACATCTGGGGATACAGGTCCAATTGGGTATTTGGAGCTCTACAAACATTGAGTTTTGTATTAAGAAGGATTGGGGGAATTTCTTTAAAGGGAGGGAAAAAACGTCGCTGATAGTCAGAACTAAGGGACTTGTGACCAAAGTTCATGGTGAGGATGTGATGTTGTGATTCCAATGTAATAAGTTCAAGTCTAGCCAAACCTTCATTGTATGTAGTATAGTCTGTCCCCAGAATAATTTTTATTGCTGTTTTTTGAATACTTTCAATTTTAGAACATTGGTCTTTGGTCAACCCAGGGTGCCAGACAGGACAAGCATATTCCAGACAGGGTCTTATATAAGAACTATAAATTATTTTAAGGTTTTGGATTGATATGGATAACCGTTTCAGAAGAGAGAAAGATTTAAGGAGAAAACACCCTGATTTAAATAAGTGGGAAATGTGGGAGTTCCATTTAAGGTCGTTGTCCAACTGCACACCAAGCAGTTTCACAGTATTTAAATTTGGTATGCAAAGGTAATTATTGATAGGGTATATTTAAAAAAAAAGAAAATAACATGAAACTGCTTTTGGGTATGCTTTTGTTGAGTTTAACATTGTCAAGATCGTTCTTTAAATTGTTAATTAGTGAATCGAGTGTAACATTCAAAGTATTAGATGTTTGACAAAGGTTCAGTAATGTCAAATCATCCGCAAATTTAAAAGAATTGTCAAAACTTGGTAAAAACATTATTAAAAACTATTAAAAATGCTAAAGGACCTAACTTAGTCCCTTGAGGTGATCCACAGGAAATCAAGGAAAAACCTGATGAATCCTCATTAGAGATGTCTACACAGAGCTCACGGTCTGACAAAAAGGTAACTAACAGATGTAAAAAAAAATAACTTACCACTAAGGTCCTTGTGTCACCAGTAAAAGCCTAATGATCCAAGTTCCCATAAGCTTGAGTATGTCAGCAGAAAAAGCTCCAGCGTAAGTGGTTTGCAATTAAAAAGGATTGCGGTCGGTGTCAAGTATAAAAATTAAAATATGCCCCTGGCTGTGATTCAACCTAAGACCAATCCTATTTTGTTGCATTTTATCGCTAGTGTCGTCAAAAATAAAGTGGTAAAGGAAACTTTCAAAGATTTTAGAGAAAATGGAGGTTTTTGATATTGGTTTGAAGTTAGGAAGAATTTTTGGGGTCTTGTTTTTTAATATAGGTGATGTTATAGCTAGTTTAAAACACACTAGAAAAATACCATCTACCAAACGTTGGTTAAAAATAGCAGTTAGAAGTACACTAAAATGCTGGGCACATTCCACAATCAATTCGGTAGGGATATCACCTGGGTATACTGACTTATTTGCGTCAAGAGTTTGGAGTTTAAGTTGAGTCTGATGAATTTCAATCACAGGAATGTCACTCACTGCATTGTTGGCCGGCATATGCTGGAGTGGCGGGTGAATTTTACAAATTGAAGCAAAATGATCATTTATGACATCCGCACCCACTGGGTCACCATTACTGTCCAGTAAGAAAAATTTTGAAGAGACCTTTCCCATCAGATCTTGGACACTTTTGTGGAATTCCTTAGGGTCAGAATACAACAACTTATTGAGCACGTGCGCACCATGCTGCATTCCTGCTTTACGGATTTCGCTTACAACAATGTTTCTAAGCTTTCGAGATTCTTGGAAAAATTCTTCCTTAAAGAGATTATCCCGTTCATTTATTAGGCACAATTTTTTTTTTATTTATCCCCAGTTTGCAGTTAGATTTGCGCGTAGCATTTTTCACTGGAAAGGTGTCACAATATAACTGGAAAAGTTCCGCTGAAAACTTAGAAGCCATTTTATTACCATTGGTAAGACATAGGATATTGGCCCAAGATTTTGAGCTAAGTTTTAATTTGAAATGGGCGACCTTCTCATCAATAATGAGTCTACAAGAATAACTGATCAATTGCTTTGGGAGGAAGGAAGATAAAGGGGTCCGAGAGATACATAGACGGTCACTTGCCCCTAATCGAGGAGTTATTTTGGGGACACAATAGTAATCCTTAATGTCGGTAAGAAGTAAGCAAAGGGTTTTATCACTACGTATAGGTGACTTGATCACTTGATCAAGGCTAAGAGCATAGCTAAGCCACTTTTGGTCTAGCTAATTAAAATCACAACACTATATAGGTGCAGCATAGATGTTGGTACAGTGAATTCCGTTATTATAATGCTACAGATATACCGTCAGCTCATCCTTAAACCCACTCCGAGGAGGGAAATAAATAATAAAAAAAAATAATACAAAATACTTCGGTCGCAAGGTTTTTGGGCTTGATCTATAGCAACATAACTTCAGTTTGGGAGTTGTTCCCTATTTCAGAAAATGAAAGAAAATATAATATATATGGGATACATATGGGTGTAATATGATTGAAACTTTTAAAGGAGCTAATTGGATTGGAAATTGAAAATTTTAGTGCCCTTTTTAAGAGTCAAAAGTGATTGGAGGGCAAGCAGCTCTCTTCCATAGCCTAAAATTTTCAAAACACTTCCGATCAAAATTTTGAGAGAGCCAGTTTGTTCAGCATAGTTGAACGGTCCGGTAACTTTATCTTTAGGGATATTTGGTATGCCAACCCCCACAGTTATGCAATTTGCCCATTATGCTTTAAAAGTGAATGTTGCTTTAAACTAAATCAAAAGGCACTGTGCGTATGCTGGTTGCCAATAAGACAAATCAGCAATATCCCAAGAACGATTGCGGGTATTAAGTTGACAATTTCAAGGCTACTGCTATTACTACCTTTGCTCTTACGCTTAAACTAAATCAAAATAATATAAGTGTATCCAGGTTGTCAAAGAGCTGGGAATGTTTTAAGTTTTATTTTTCAGGTCAACTAAAGGAGGTATAAAACTAAATTAAACAATACTATTTGTATCATGACTTTCAAAAGGGTGTATGTTATTAAAAATTGTTGAAAAAGCTTCTCCAACATACAAATAGCAATCCAAACTATGGATTCTTACAGAAAGAACCGAAAAGATATAAAAAATTATTTTATTTTTCCATAAGAAGGACTAAGTCAATAATAAACGAACAGAAATTAATTTGAAAAAACTTTTCCCACAAAATAAGTTTTTCAAAGAAAATTAAAGAGCTCCATTACACCACAAATTAGCAGAAATAAAATCAAATAAATGACCAAGCGTAAAACTACCACAAATCCCAATTAATAAATAAGTAAAACCTAAAACGAACAAAAATTACACTAAATAACCGAGTGGAACTCAGAACAAGCAGAAATTAACATGAGTAGGGCTGACAACCCCCATGCCTCCTCAACAACAGAACATAATTTGTACTTTATTCAAAAAAGTGCAAATTATATTGCTGATGTTATCCATAAAGTCTTAATTATTTTTTATTTATTAAAGATAAAAAAAAAGTTAAAACATTTAAAGTGTTCAAAAGATTTAACGTGAGGAGCAATACAATGGGGAGCAAAGATTTAACATTGTGCAATACAATGGCATAACCAAATTTTGAATACTACTCATCTGTGCGGTATCAAATAAGAAAAACCGAGTGAAAGCTCATTGAAAAAAAGTCTAATCCAAAGACGTCTAATCTAAATTTTAAGATAAGACATTTTGTCCAAAATAGCAGAAAGATACAGAAACACACAAAACTGGATTAGCCCTTGGATGGGAAATGGCTGCAACAGTAACATTGCCAAGAAATACAAAAACGACCAGTATATCAATGGAGTCGCCATGGTCGAAAACCCTCTAAAGGAAACTTAAAGCCCCACACTTTGAACAACAAGAACAATATATTTTTTTTTTTTTTTTTTTGCAAATCACTTTTTTGTTTGCACCCTGGTGTGTTTATTTTTCTCCTTTCTTTTTCTCCATGGAAAGTCGGGCACTGGAACAAAATAGAGAGCTGTTTAAGGATTCATTTAAAAGCTAATTTTCATATTTAATGTTTTTTTTTATAAATTCAACTTGATGACACCATCGAAGTGCTATATGGTTCCCAAAGAAATTTACTTAGAGTTGATTTTCCAGTTTTCTCAACAAAAATTCCAAAAAGGCCTCTTTCCAATAAAAATGATCAAAAAAGTATTTTCGAAATTTAGGCAGGGACAAGAAGCTAGGGGGCACTAGCGAACGCCCCCATAAATTGTCACCACTGGAACTAGCACGCAGGGAACATCAAAGAGTGATGTTTAAAGTCTCATTTCAAAACCGATGATCATTTAGACGTAGCTCTGTAGATTTGTAGTTGAAAAGAGCATTTAAAGTTGCATCGAGTGGGGATAAAACTTTGAGGTCTAGGTTACCTTGTTGTCTAAACCGTCATAAAGTGCATATAACACTATCATTCATCTAAACCGTTTACACCATCATGAGATGTATATTAAACCGTCATAAAGTACCATATGGCACCAAAAACGGCAATTCTTGGTGCCATGTCTGGATTAACTAAAAGTTTAAAATTGCGTAGAATTCTAACATTTCTATGCAAATTTTATTTTTTTGGAAAGACTGGGAAGAATGAAAAGGTTACCGTCATTGTCTCCATGGTTGAAAACCCAATTCTGAGGTTTAAATTCAAAGCCCCCCCCCCATCCTCTTACATAAAAAGTTTACTTTCGTGAGCGATTCGGCGAAACAGTGACCGAAACTCTAAGAAATGGAAGCTTGATAACAGTAGATAAATCAAAGGGATGTATGTTTTTCTCATTCCAAATATATAAAATTCGTTAAGTTCAATATCACCAATCAAAAGCTACGTGTCTGAGAAAATTTGTCTGATTTTCCAAAAAGGAAGGAAAGACATCCAAAAAGTCAAATGATCGTAATGAAAACACCCAATCAGTGTCAGCATATCAGAGAACCCTACTGTAGCGGTTTTAAGCTCTTATCTACAAAACTTTGGATTTCTCAATTTTTTACCAGAAGAAAGATCATGGTTTATTTGATGTTGTTCTTTTCCAAGGGTGATCGCATCGAACCAATGATCCTAAAAGATCAGGAGAGGGCTCATTCGAACGGAAATCAGAAGTTCTAGTGCCATTTTTCGGTGACCAAAAGTAATTAGGTTGGAACGAGATGCGATTAAAAAAACAGCTGCATTTTTTTGTATCTACTACGTTTAATTACCTTAACATGACATCATACGACTATCATGACCTACCGACTGTGCCACGCAAAAGTGGTATATTCTGCCATTTTGTACGACTAAATTGCGATTTTACTCCGAGTGAAACCGAGTTCATATCGAATGAAAATTCTAAGCTAGCCTATTGATTTAATATTATTTAAATTGTAAGTAACAATTGCTAGTTTTTCTGAAAATCCCAGAGCATACCATTGAAACGGGGAAAAATTTAAGTAACAATCAACTGTGGAAGAATCCAAAGCAGTTGCATTTAAGACTGATTAGTAGTTAAGTCAATCTGTGTGTGTAACTTTTCATAAATATGAAAAATATTTAAATTCTAGAAATGGCCAATACCCATGGTCATTTCTACTAAAAAAAAACATATTAATATAATTTGCGCGCAAGTACTTTGCAATCATTATTTTTCAATAGTCTCTATAATTAAAAAATATTAGTTTTTTCCAATCATTAAAAAAAAAGAAAAAAAAAGTCAACACTCAACAGTCACCAACAATGTTTGTCAAAGAAGCTGATAAAAGATGTTAAATGACGTCATAATCTACTCTCGCTGTAATTGGTTAAAAATCCAAAAGTCAGCTGTACCTCTAGGATCTATATAAGAAGCTAATTTTTTATTATGATTAAATATACAAAACAAGTTTTTTCAACTGAAAGCAAGGAGCAACATTAAAAATCAAAACGAAAAGAAATTGTTCCGCATATGAAGGGGTTGCCCCCCCCCCCCCTCAATACTTTGCTTTTTACCCTACTGTTTGACTTTTTTCACAGTTTTTTAAGAGAGACTCCTGAAAAACAACGGCCGTTTAATTAGAATAGGAAGCTATTCTAATAGCGCTAAAAATTTTAGCGTGAAGAGAAAAGTATTGAAGAGGGGGACAACCCGTTTATATGCGGAACTATTTCGGTTTGGTTTGACTTTTACCATTCCTCCTTACTTTCTGTTTCAAAAAACTACTTTTTTTTATTAACTTCATAATAAATCTAGTAAACATAGGAGCAACTGCTATTACAGCCAAAATGATGGTCCGTACAGTTGAATTCAGCTCTAAAATAAATGACACAAAATCATAAAACAAGTTAGACAATGGAAAAACATTAGAAAATAAAAATACCCAAACTGTTTTGCTCCAACGAGCACATCGAAGATTCTTTTTACAGATAAGCTGTTAAATTTTTTGTAAGGAATTTCTTTTTCAGGGTTTAAATAAGAAAATCTATAAAAATTACAGTATGCAGCACAAAGACATACCCGGGGAGGGGGGGGGCAAACAAGTTTCCAGCAAATAAGTTTTAAGCTGTTTAAAAAATCTTTTGTATTTTCAAAGTAAAACCAATATCTGATATTTCTAAAAAAAAAAAATACTAAAACTATTAAAAAACTAGTTGAAAAAAAAAACGTTTTACTTTAGCGTTGAAAAAATACCTTCTACTTAAGCGTATGACTAATGTTTGATATTTGTCGGAGGAAGAAACTTCAGTTTCGAGTACGGAATAAAATAAATAAATTATTTGTAAAACTCAATTGCGTATGAGCATGTACATTAGTTTCCGTTTTGGTCAACATACAGGAAGAAATTTCCGTTTCGAGGAAAAACGTTATAGGTTATTTGAAAAAAAAATTGTGCTGACAAAAATTATGTGATACTTGACTTTTTTTTCAGATTTCAGTTATTATGGAGTATGGAACGAGTTTCGAGCAAATAAGATCTAGGCTATTCGATGAACCTAGTACATTTTAGAGTAAAACTAATATATGATATTTTGTGTTTTTAATTTTTCTTTTCTACAAACACTGAGGAAGAACACTAAGGAAGCACAGTTATTTTGAGTCAAATGGGGCAACTATCTATATGATGTATTAACAAAATTAAATGACGTCATATTCAAAGAAAGATATCACAAACTAATTAAGACTACTGTTTGACACAAAAAAACATGACATCACATTCTCTCTACAAGACACACTCATAAGATAGGATGACGTCATATTAAAAAGAAAGCTATACCCATAGAAGTAATGCTCGCGTCACTTCACTTTTTTGCGATCCGTAGAAGAGAAAGGTGATAGTCAGATAGAAGTACAACAATATATTCAACAATAATATTTTATACATCCCTTTTTAAGGTTCTCTTTTGAGCCAACAAGGAGGAAGTAACTTCTGATTTAAGTAAGTAAGTTATAAATTATTTTAAAAAACTTCAGGATTTTATCAAATATTTGAAATTTCCTTTTCAGGTACTATTTTAAGTCAACGTAGAGGAAGAAACTTCCGATTCCTGTATAAGTAACAAATTACTTGAAAAAAAATAGGGTTAGCCTAGAGCTAATGCTTGAAATTTCCCTTTTTATTGGTCGAATTCCGGGCCACGATCATAATTAATGATGATTAATTTTGTGGACTGAAATTTGTTCCACGCCACCGAAATAAAAAAAGGGGCGCCGCCCAATCGTAATTTCTGTTCCCCATTTGTAAAATAATTAGTTATTTTTAATTCTAGTCAGAAGTTGAATTAAAGTTTGACTGAACCAAAAGTATCTCCATTCAATGGGGTAAACACAAACTTTTGTGGATGCACTTTTATGGCATTTTAAGTAAGGGGCTCTTTGCTAGACCTAAGCCTGTCTTTTAAAGAAGGAGTTAGATGAAGGCTGGCTATTTTGTAAGCCTAATATAGTAAATTGTGTTGTTTTTTTTTTATATTATTTAGCTTGGTACCGAGTTAACACACTACTCAACAAGTGGGTCACTTTAATTGATTTTGATTGTAAGCCACCCCTAGTCTTCTATAACCTTATGAACTGTTACCAATATTTTGAATTTTCAAAATACATGCCGAAAGTTCCCTGTCCAGACTGTAATCAATTATGATTAAACACAGATAACCGTCCCTCCTCTCATCATCATTAATTATAAATGCTCGACGTGGAAAGTACCCATTATGTCTCTTTTGATCCACCCCAGAGGAAAAAACTTCAATTTCGAGTAAAGAAATTAAAATTGGTTTGAGAAAAATAATTGTGCTTTAGTATGTGACTAACAATTAATCAGGTTTACCACCTGTAGCACGAAAGCGCTATTTTAGCACTATTTTATTAAGAGTGACTCTGTAGCATGTGCTCAGGGTTGCTAAAATAGCACGAAAGTTCTATTGTAGCACTATTGAACTTAATTTTTTGACTATAGCACCGGAAATCACTGTGTAGCACGCAAATTTGGGAAATAGTAGCACTTTCGGAACTGATCTTGGTGGCAACCCTGCACTTAATACTTATAATTCCCCTTTTCAGCAAATATTTTGAGTCAACACAGAGGAAGAAACTTCAATTTTGAGTAGGTAAGTTATCAATCGTTAAAGAAAATTAAAAGTACTTTAGTGTTTTTTCTTTTTTTCGAAATACGTGGTGCCAGGTATAATTAAATATTTGATTTGCCGCTAGTCTTTTATCATGGTTTTTAAATGACTATTAAATCTTCTTTTAACTAAAAAAGTCAACAGAGAAAAATTTAGGGATAACTTCCTCAGGAAGATCATTCTAGATCGAAATCAACGTCTTTCTAGTGCAGTGTTTGATGAAGCTGTTTTTCAAATTCTAGGCTTGCCAGCCTCAAGATAATTGGACCAAGCTGCTAGTGCCTAATATTTCTCTTTTTCAGGATATCTTTTGATCCAAAGTCGAGCAAAAAAACTTTTGTTTTGAGCAAACAGATTTTAAGTTGTTTAGAAAAAAAAACTCCAGGGTTTTAGAAAACGACAAATATTTACATTTTCCCTTTTAATTTTCTCTTTTGAATCAACACCGAGGAAGAAACTTCACTTTTTAATTAGTAAGTAAAAAAATTGCTTATGATAAACAATTGTGCTTTTGTGTATAATTAATGTATAACATTTTTCTAGATTTTATTTAATCCAATATGGAGGAAGAAAATCTCATTTCGAGTAAGTAAGTTATAAATTATCTGAAAAAAAAACTTTAGGATTTTATCAAAGGACAGATATTAAAAAAAAATTCAGGTTTTCTTTTGAGTCAACACAGAAACAGAAATTTAAAGATTCGAGTTAAAAGTTAAAAACCTTTTAAGAAATGAATTTTGTTTGGCATTTAACTCATATTTGATTTCTTTTTTTTTAGATTACAGTTATTATTGAGTTAAGAACAAATTTTAACCAAATATGACAATACGACTATTGTATGTTAAGGTAAAAATAATATACTCGTTTTAAGTATAAAATCGTTTTAGAACAACAATAGCACTTTAGAAGATGACTAATATACGATAATTCTCTTGTTCAGACTCTTTTAACTCAACACGAGGAAGAAACCTTTCTTTTCGAGCAATTAAGTTATAAATCATTTGAAAAACAACTTTCAACAAAAATTAATTTCTCTATTCGCGTTCGTTGTTGAGTCAATACAGAGACAGAAACTTCAATTTCGAGTGATTACTACTACTACTAACAACTTACCGCAGCACCAAGCCACCTGAGACTAACACAGCTACACATGCTCGTCCTCCATCCTAATCTATTCAAACCCTCCTTCTTAACAGCCTCCCAGGAATTTCCCATCAATTTTGGTTGACAAGGCGGAAGAAATTTATATTTGAAATCAGTAAGTTATAAATCATTTGAAAAATGTTCTAAAGCATACGACTAATATTTGAAATTTGCCTTTTTCGGGTCCCCTATTGAGCAGACACGAAAGAAAAAAGCTTTGGTTTCATGTAAGTAAGTTACAAATTATTTGAAAAACATATTCTTAAGCATATGACTAACATCTGGTATTTGTCTATTTCAGGTTCCCTTTGAGTCAACAGGGAAGGAAAAACTTCAATTTCACTTAAGTATGTTATAAATTATTTGCCAAAAAAATATGTTCTTAAGCATGTGACTAATATTCGATATGTGTCTTTTTCAGGTCCCCTATTGAGTGAACATGAAAGAAAAAAGATTTGGTTTTATGTAAGTAAGTTTACAAATTATTTGAAAAAAATATTCTTGAGCATGTGATTAACATCTGATATTTGTCTATTTCAGGTTCCCTTTGAGTCAACAGGGAAGAAAAAAACTTCAATTTCACATAAGTATGTTATAAGTTATTTGAAAAATATGTTCTTAAGCATGTGACTAATATTTGATATTTGTCTTTTTCGTGTTCCCCTTTGAGTCAAAAATGGAAGAAAAAACTTGAGTTTCATGTCAGTAAGTTATATATTATTTGAAGAAGATTGTTCTTAAGCATATGAATAATATTTGATATTTTTCTTTTTTAGGTTCCCTTTGAGTCAACATGGAAGAAAACAACTTTAATTTCACGTAAGTAAGTTATAATTTCTTTGAAAAATATCTTCTTAAGCATGTGACTAATTTTTGATATTTGTCTTTTTCAGGTTCCCTTTTGAGTCAAACATGGAAGAAAAAAAACTTGAGTTTGAAGTAAGTAAGTTATATATTATTTGAAAAAGACTGTTCTTAACCACACAACTAATATTTATGTTTTTCTTTTTCAGGTTCCCTTTTAATCAACATGGAAGAAAAAAACCTCAGTTTCACGTAAGTAAGTTACAAACTATTTTTAAAACAAATTATTCTGAAGCATATGAATAATATATAAATTTTTCTTGTTTTAGGTTCTCTTTGAGTCAACATGGAAGAAAACAATTTCAGTTTTACAAAAGTAACCTATAAATTATTTGAAAAAGATTGTTGTTAAGCATATGAATAATATTTGATATTTTTCTTTTTCAGGTTCCCTTTGAGTTAACATGGAAGAAAACAATTTCTGTTTCACATAAAGTTATAAATTATTTAGAAAATATTTTTCTTTAGCTTATGACTAATTTCCTTTTGTGTCACACATGAAAGAAAAGCTCAGTGTCTCGTAAGTGTAATAAACAATTCAAAAAAATTATTTTTAAGCATATGAATAACTTTTGATAATTTCTTTTTCAGGTTCCCTTTGAGTCAACATGGAAGAAAACAACTTCAGTTTCATTTAAGTAAGTTATACATTATTTAACAAATATTGTTCTTGAACATATGACTAACATTTGATATTTTTCTTTTTCAGGTTCCCTTTGAATTAACATGGAAGAAAACAACTTCCGTTTCACGTAAGTAAGTTATAAATTATTTGGAAAAGATTGTTAACATGGAAGAAAACAACTGCAGTTTCACGTAAGTAAGTTATAAATTATTTGAAAAAGATTGTTCATAAGCATATGAATAAAATTTGATATATTTCTTTTTCAGACTCCCTTTGAGTCAACATTTAAGAAAAAAACTTCAGTTTCATTCAAGTAAGTTATAAATTATTTGAAAAAGATTGTTTTTTAGAATAAAAATAATATTTCTTTTTTTAGGTTCCCTTTGAGTCATGGAAGAAAGAAACCTCAATGTCACGTAAGTAAGTTTTAAAAAATTAAAAAAAAATATATTCTTAAGCATATGAATAATATTTGATATTTTCGTTTTCAGGTTCCCTCTGAGTCAACATGGAAGAAAACAACTTCAGTTACATATTAGTAAGTTATAAGTTATTTGAAAACCATTGTTCTTAAGCATATGACTCATATTTGATATTTTTCTTTTTCAGGTTCCCTTTGAGTTAACATAAAGGAAAGCAACTTCAGTTTCACGTCAGTAAGTTATAAATTATAAAATATTGTTCATAAGCATATGAATAATTTTCGATATATTTCTTTTTCAGGTACCTTTTGAGTCAGCACGAAAGAAAACAATTTCAGTTTCACGTAAGTAAGTTATAAATTGTTTGAAAAAGATTGTTTTTAAGAATATGAATAATATTTGATATTTTTCTTTTTTAGCTTTCCTTCATTCATGGAAGAAAGAAACCTCAATTTCACATAAGTTATCAACAATTAAAAAAAAATTATTCTTAAGCACATGGATAATATTTGATATTTTCTTTTTCAGGTTCCCTTTGAGTCAACACGGAAGAAAACAACTTCTATTTCACGTGAGTAAGTTATAAATTGGTTGAAAAAAATTATTCTTAAGCAAATGAATAATATTTGATATTTTCGTTTTCAGGTTTCCTTTGAGTCAACATGGAAGAAAACAACTTCAGTTACACATTAGTAAGTTATAAGTTATTTGAAAAACATTGTTCTTAAGCATATGACTCATATTTGATATTTTTCTTTTTCAGGTTCCCTTTGAGTTAACATGGAGAAAACAACGTTAGTTTGATGTAAGTAACTTATAAACTATTTGGAAAATATTGTTCATAATCATATGAATAATTTTCGATATTTTTCTTTTTCAGGTGCCCTTTGAGTTAACATGGAAGGCAACAAGTCCAGTTTCACGTAAGTAAGTTATAAACTATTTGAAAGAGATTGTTTTTAAGAATTTGAATGATATTTGATATTGTTCTTTTTTTTAGCTTTCCTTCAGTCACGGAAGAAAGAAACCTCAATTTCACATAAGTTATAAACAATAAAAAAAAATAATTATTCTTAAGCATATTGATAATATTTGATATTTTCTTTTTCAGGTTCCCTTTGAGACAACATGGAAGAAAACAACTTCAATTACACATTATTAAGTTATAAATTGGTTGAAAAAAATTATTCTTAAGCAAATGACTAATATTTGATACTTTTCGTTTTCAGGTTTCCTTTGAGTCAACATGGAACAAAACAACTTCAGTTCCACATTAGTAAGTTATAAGTTATTTGAAAAACATTGTTCTTAAGCATATGACTAAAATTTGATATTTTTATTTTTCAGGTTCCCTTTGAGTTAACATGGAGGAAAACAACTTCAGTTTCACGTAAGTAAGTTATAAATTATAAAATATTGTTCATAATCATATGAATAATTTTCGATATATTTCTTTTTCAGGTACCCTTTGAGTCAACACGAAAGAAAACAACTTCAGTTTCACGTAAGTAAGTTATAAATTTTTTGAAAAAGATTGTTTTTAAGAATATGAATAATATTTGATATTTCTCTTTTTTTAGCTTTCCTTCATTCACGGAAGAAAGAAACCTCAATTTCACATAAGTTGAAAACAATTAAAAAATTAAAATTATTCTTAAGCATATTAATAATATTTGATATTTTCTTTTTCAGGTCCCCTTTGAGTCAACATGGAAGAAAACAACTTCAGTTACACGTAAGTTATAAATTATTTGAAAAAGATTATTCTTAAGCAAATGACTAATATTTGATATTTTTCTTTTTCCGATTCCCTTTGAGTTAACATGGAAGAAAACAACTTCAGTTCCACGTAAGTAAGTTATAAACTATTTGGAGAAGATTATTCATAAGCAAAAGAATAAAATTTTATATATTTCTTTTCAGGTTCCCATTGAGTCAACATTTAAGAAAACAACTTCAATTTCATTTAAGTAAGTTATAAATTATTTGAAAAGGATTCTTTTTTAAGAATATGAATATTAATTCATTTTTTTTTAATTTCCCTTTGAGTCACGGAAGAAAAAAACCTCAGTGTCACGTAAGTAAGTTTTAAACAATTTTTCAAAAATTTTTCTTAAGCATATGAATAATATTTGATATTTTCTTTTTCAGGTTTCCTTTGACTCAACAACGAAGAAAACAACGTTAGTTTGAAGTAAGTAAGTTATAAATTATTACGAAAATATTGTTATTAACCATATGACTAATATATGATTTATTTTTTTAATTTCCTCTGAGTCAACATGGAAGAAAACAAATTTAGTTTCCCTCAAGTAAGTTATAAATTATTTGAAAAAGATTGCTCTTAAGCTAATGACTAATATTTGATATTTTCTTTATCAGGTTCCCTTTGATTCAAAAAGCAAGAAAACAATTTCAATTTTACATAAGTAAATTATATATTATTTGAAAAAGATTGTTCTTGAGCATTTGCCTAATGTTTGGTGTTTGTATTTTTCAGGTTCTCTATGAGTTAAAATGGAAGAAAACAACTTCAGTTTCACATAAGTAAGTTATATATTTACTTGAAAAAGATTGCCCTTAACCATATTAATAATATTTGATATTTGTATTTGGTATTTGAAAAAGATTTTTTTTTAAGAATATTAATAATATTTGATATTTTGGTTTTAAAGGTTCCCTTTGAGCTAATATGGAAGAAAAAAGGTTCAGTTTCACATAAAGAAGTTACACATTATTTTTTTTTAAATTATTCTTAAGCATATGAATAACAGTTCATATTTTTTTCAGGTTCCCTTTGAGTCAAAATAGAAGCAGGAGCCTAAATTTCCCGTAAGTAGGATATGAACTATATAAAAAAAATGTTGTTAAACTTTTGACTAATATTTGATATTGTTCTTGTCCAGGTTCCCTCTGAGTCAACATGGAATAAAACAACTCTAGTTTGACTCAAGTAAGTTATAAATTATTTGAAAAAGATTGTTCTAAAGACTAATGACTAATATTTGATATTTTATTTATCAGGTTCCCTTTGATTCAAAATGGAAGAAAACAACTTCAATTTCATGTAAGTAAGTTATAAATTATTTTAAAACGATTGTTCTTAAGCATATCCCTAATATTAGATATTTTTCTTTTTCAGGTTTTCTTTGAGTCAACATGGAAGAAAACAACTTCAGTTTAAAGAAGTAAGTTATATATTTACTTGAAAAAGATTATTCTTAACCATATGAATAATATTTGGTATCCATTTAAAAACTACTGAGAACTTCTGAGTTCTCAGTAGGGGCCTCCCCCAGGCCACTCAGCACGCCCCCAGGTGGCGGATAGAGGAACGCCCTGCAGATATGTAGGGTACCTCATGGGTAGTGAGGCGCGGACCAAGGGGGACCCAGTCTCTGGGGGTCTTGAAACATAGCTGAAGCACTCTCGTCTGGGGGCCTTAAATTCAGACGGAGGAGGAGGATGACCCCTCTAATGTGCACTGGGCAGGGCCCATCGGCGTATGGATACGTCCCGTCAGTCACAAAACTTCCCCCAGCAATGGGTTAAATTGCTGGTGTTGCAGGACACCAAAAGGGCGCACTGTTGGTAATAGATACAGTCAGCCCCTGCTAGGGACAGAGAGGAGTGGCTTACCGCTGTCCCGAAGCCAGCCAAGAAACCCCTTCTTTAATTTTAATGATGAATATGAATAAGAGATCAAATATGAGAATCAGTGCTACCGCGTCCGGGGTAACCGACGATAATGCGTTAAGAGCTACCGCGTCCGGGGCAGCCGATGACTCGACAACCGTGAATCGCGCGAATATATCTACGTTGATAACTCCAACCCTGGAGGTTATTGTTTCTCTAAAAATAACTATGTCAATAGGTACCTCAACATTAGAACCCTCGCCAAACAAGGAAAAATAGACCTACTCCGAAGAGAGTTAACACGGTACAGCTGGGACGTTATCGGTCTCGCCGAAACCCATCTTCCAGTCACTGGTGAAGAGAAACATGGAGATCTTACCCTTCTACTTTCGGGACGTAATGATTGGAAACATCGACAAGGTGTAGGTCTCCTACTGTATAATAAAGCCAGAAAATCTTTAATCTCCTTAACTCCGCTCACGGAACGGTTCACCATGATCCACCTGAAAGGTTCACACACCAGCCTCACAATTATCCAAGTATACGCTCCAGATTCCAGCAGAGACGACGAAGAGTCTGAAAACTTCTATCTCCAGCTTCAAAGTCTAGTTGATTTTGTCCCTAAAAAGGACACAATCTTTGTCATTAGTGACTTCATCGCCATCGTTGGAAACAACCACACAGGACACGAAGATGTAATGGGCAAATTTGGACTTGGAAAAATGAACAGAAGGGGAGAACGCCTTATCGAATTCTGCAGAGACAGCGATTTAGTCATTACAAACACACTGTTCAAGCACAGACCCCGCCGTAAGACATCCTGGACCTCACCGGATGGAAAAACTAAAAACTTAATACACTACATCCTCCTAAACACAAACGTCCGTCCTAAACACAGTCACGCTAGCTGGTGGCGACTTTGACAGCGACCACTCGCTTGTCATGTCTAGATTCAAAACAAGACTTAAAACAGCATCAAAGTTGTTTAAGAAAACCCCCAAATTTCGAGTAGATCTACTGAAAGACGAGAACACACGTATGACCTATATCACCATTTTAATCCGAAAAAACTTCGGAGCTCACGTCGAGCTCTCCACCTATCCTGTCTAAGGAAGATATTGACAACCTGGTGACTAGCAGCACAAATATCACATATGATGTCGCTCATTCCACACTGGGTACCCAAAAAAACATTCAGAAACCTTGGATAACAGACGAGATCATCTCACTCTGCGACCAAAAGCTCCAACTCACGAACAAGCAAGATAAAGAAAGTAGGGACCGATACAAGCAATTCCAACGAGCTGTTGAGAAAACCATCAGGCGTGCTCATCGAGCTTTAATTAAAGAAAAGTTGTGATCAATGTAAATTGCCCTTCAAGAAAGTAGACCCCCACTACATGTATAGAAGAGTGCGGGAATTGACCAAAAAGAAGGACATCAAAGCGTGTTCCCTTCTCGACGAACATGGAAACCACATACAATCCACAGACGGAATCCGCTCTCGATGGAAAAACCATTTTAAAAATAAACTGAATCTGGACATCCACCCAGACCCAACAATTCTCGACAAACCCCTATAACCTCTACAGATCCAAGTCCTCTCCCTCTTCACTCTGAAATAGAAGCAGCTATCAGAGACTTCAGAACAAACAAAGCTGCCGGCCCCGATGGAATCCAGCCCGAACTACTGAAAGTAAACTGCAAACCACTCCTTGACCATTACCACAAAATTGCCACAGCTGCTTGGGAAAAATGTCACTTCCTCTCACCCTGGTGCGAAGCCACGATAATCCCCCTGCATAAGAAAGGCTCTAAAGCTGTCTGTGACAACTAACGCCCAATAATCCTTACCAGCCACGCAGCAAAAATCCTCACAAGAGTCATGTTCGGGCGTATACGAGCCATTTCCTCAATGGTCATTCCGGAATACCATGCCGGCTTCCGGCCTAATAGATCAACAATTGATCAGATATTCACGGTTCGGCAGATCATGGAGAAGTATAGCAAACTTGGCCGCAGCATCTACCACCTTTTCATAGACTTTAAACAAGCTTTCGATCGGATATGGAGAGAAGGTCTATGGCACATACTTCTTCACTTTGGCATCCCATCCAACCTAATCTCGCTGATCAAAGACAAGTATAAGAAGTTCAGTAGCCGCGTCATGACTGGAGAAGGACTTACCGAGAGCTTCAAAACCTCTACCGGAGTACTTCAAGGTTGCCTAATATCCCCGGAGCTGTTCAATCTCTTCCTAACTGCAGCCCTTTCACTCAGAGACAACCCACCCGACGCCCTTGTCGGAGGAGTGGTGATAGACAAACTAGCATATGCTGATGACATAGACCTAATAGCCAAGCCCCCTTAAGATTTACAATCTCAGGCTAACAGCGTTTACTCGTCCACCAACCTCTTCGGGATGGTCATCAACACCTCAAAAACGAAAGCCATGCTTTGCTCACGCAAGTTCGATTAACAGGTAAATCTCAGCCTTCAGCTTGGCGGAGATACCATTGAGTGGATGGAAGGCTTCACTTACCTTGGGAGCTTAATTGCTTCTGATAACAACCAACTCAAAGACATCAAGAGACGCATGACACTTGCGAACTCCAGTTTTAAAGCTCTGATGCCCATCTGAAGAAATAAGAACTTAACAACAACTCTCAAAACGAGACTCTTCTACTCCCTCATTTTCCCGATCGCCATCTATGCCTGTGAATCCTGGACACTTAAAACAAACGATCAATGCCGCCTAGCTGCCTTTGAAACCAAATCCCTACGACGCATCGCTGGTATCACCTACCACGAAGAATCTCCAACTCCAAGCTTTTCCATAATCTGAGAGTAAAATTTACAATACTGGACAAAATAAAACTACAACAACTCAAATGGCTTGGACATACCCAACCTATGGCTAGCACTCGTCTCCCGAAGATAACCTTCGATGGACGAGTACACGGTTCTCGCCCCAGAGGTCGCCCTCCGAAGAAATGGAAAGAAAACTTCTCACCCTACAACCTGCCACAAGTCTGCCGCCTGGTCGACAACAGAAGCACCTACAGGAGGCATATCAATGAACTGGTTATGGAAGAGGCCCCAAAACGACCTTCAAGGACGGATGGGACATAAGTCAAGTCATCCATTTGAGTTATAATGGAAGAAAGCAACTTCAGTTTCACATAAGTAAGTTATAAAGTATTTGAAAAAGATTGTTCTTAAGCATATGAATAATATTTGATATTTGTCTTTTTCAGGTTCCCTCTGAGTAAGATGGTAGAAAACAACTTTAGTTTCACGTAAGTAAGTAATAAACTATTTCAAAAAGACTGTTCTTAAACATATGAATAATATTTGATAGTTTTCTTTTTTTAGGTTCCCCTGGAGTTATCACGGAAGAACAAAAAACTTAGTTACACGTAAATTATAAACAATTTAAAATAAATCATTGTTGGCCATATGGATAATATTTGATATTTTCTTTTTTAGGTTCCCTCTGAGTCAAGACGGAAGAAAACAACTTCAATTACACGTAAGTAATTTATAAATTATTTGAAATATTTGTTCTTAAGCAGGTGACAAATATCTGATATTTTTCTTTTTCAGGTTCACTTTTCAGTAAACATGGAAGAAAGAAACTTCAGTTTCACGTAAGTAAATTATATATTGTTTGAAAAATTTCGTTCTTAACAATATGACTATTATTTTATATTATCTTTTTCAGGTTACCTTTGAATCAACATGGAAGAAAAAAAAACAGTTTGACGCAAGTAAGTTATAAACTATTTAAAAAAATCTGAAGCATATGAATAAAATTTAAATTTTTCTTTTTTCAGGTTCCCTTTGAGTCAATATGGAAGACAAAACTTCAGTTTTACGTAAGTAAGTTATAAAATATTTAAAAAAGATTGTTTTTAAGCATATGAATATTTGATATTTTTCTTTTTAGGTTTCCTTTGAGCTAACATGGAAGAAAACAACTTCTGTTTCACTGAAGATATAAATTAATTGAAAAAGATCGTTCTAAACCATAAGACTAATATTTGATATTTTTCGTTTTCAGGTTTACTTTTGAGTCAAACATGGAATAAAAAAAGCTCAGTTTCACACAGTTCAGTAATAAACAATTTTATAAAAAAAATATTCTTAAGCATTTGAATAACAATTTATATTTTCTTTTTCAGGTTCCCTTTGAGTTAATATGGAAGAAAACAACTTCAGTTTCACGTAAGTAAGTTATACATTATTGCAAAAAGGTTGTTCTTAAGCTTATGACTAATATTTGATATTTTTCTTTTTCAGGTTCCTTTTCAGTCATGGAAGAAATAAACCTCAATTTTACGTAAGTAAGTTATAAACAATTTAAACAAAAATTATTCTTAAGCATGTGAATAATATTTGATATTTTCTTTATAAGGTTCCATTTGAGTCAACGTAGAAGAAAACAACTTCATTGTCAAGTAAGTAAGTTATAAATTATTTAGAAAAGATTGTTCTTAAGCATATGACTAATATTACATATTTTTCTAACTTCAGTTTCACGTATGTAAGTTATATATTATTTGAAAAAGACTAGTTCGTAACCATATGAATAATATTTGATTTTTTTTTCAGGGTCCCTTTGAGTTAACATGGAAGATAACAACTTCAGTTTCAAGTAAGTATGTTAAAAAGCATTTGAAAAATAATGTTCTTAAGCATATGAACAATATTTGAAATTTATCTTTTTCAGATTCATTTTGAATCAACATGGAAGAAAACAACTTCAGTTATACCTTAGTAAGTTATAAATTATTTTAAAAATATTATTCTTAAGCATATGACTAATATTTTTTTTTCAGGTTCCCTTTGAGTTAACATGAAATAAAACATGCTTCAGTTTCACGTAAGTAAGTTATATATTATTTGAAAAAGATAGTTCGTAACCATATGAATAATATTTGATTTTTTTCAGGTTCCCTTTGAGTTAACATGGAAGATAACAACTTCAGTTTCAAGTAAGTAAGTTACAAAGCATCTGAAAGATATTGCTCTTAAGCATATGAACAATATTTGAAATTTATCTTTTTCAGATTCATTTTGAGTCAACATGGAAGAAAACAACTTCGGTTATACTATAGTAAGTTACAAATTATTTGAAAAAGATTATTCTTAAGCATATGACTAATATTTGATGTTTTCTTTTTTCAGGTTCCATTTGAGTTAAAATGAAATAAAACATGCTTCAGTTCCACGTAATAAAGCTATAAATTACTTCAAAGCGGTTGTTCTTCAGAAAATTAATATTTGATATTTTTTTTTTTTACGTTCCATTTGAGTTATCATGGAAGAAAAAACCTCAATTTCACGTAAATAAGTTATAAAACAATTAAAGAAAATTATTCTTAAGCTTATTAAGAATATTTAATATTTTCTTTTTCAGGTTCACTTTGAGTCAACACGGAAGAAAATCAACTTCAATTTCAGGTAAGTAAGCTATAAGTTATTTCAAAGACATTGTTCTTAAGCACATGACTAATATTTGGTTTCTTTCTTTTTTAAGGTTCTCTTGGAGTTATCATTGAGAAAAAAACCTCAGTTTCACGTAAGTAAGTTATAAACAATTTAAAAATAAATTATTCTTAAGCATACGATTAATATTTGATATTTTCTTTTTCAGGTTCACCATATTGACATGGAAGAAAACAACTTCAATTTCTCAAAAGTAATTTACAAATTATTTGAAAAATATATTCTTAAGCATGAGACTAATATTTGATATTTGTCTTTTTCAGGCTTCCTTTTGAGTCAAGCATGGAAGAAAGAAACTTAAGTTTCACGTAGGTAACTTCTATATTATTTGAAAAAGATTGTTCTTAACCATGTGACTATCATTTTATATTTTTCAGGTTACCTTTGAATCAACATGGAAGAAAAAAAACCCCTCAGTTTCACGTAAGTAAGTTATAAATTATTTTAAAAAAAATTATTCTGAAGCATATGAATAATATTTAAAATTTTTCTTTTTTCAGGTTCCCTCTGAGTCAAAAAGGAAGAAAACAACTTCATTTTATGCAAGTAAGTTATAAAGTATTTGAAAAAGATTATTTTTAAGAATATTAATAATATTTGATGTCTTTCTTTTACAGGTTCCCTTTGACCTAACATGGAAGAAAAAAGGTTCTGTTTCACGTAAATAAGTTATACATTATTAATTTTTTTAATTATTCTTACGCATTTTAATAACAGTTATTATTTTTTCAGGTTCCCTTTGAGTCAAAATGGAAGCAGAAGCCTAAGTTTCACTTAAGTAGGTTATAAACTATTTAAAAAAATGTTGTTAAACTTTCGACTAATATTTGATATTTTTCTTGTCAACTTGTCAGTCAACATGGAAGAAATTAAATTTAGTTTCCCGCAAGTAATTTATAAATTAATTGAAAAAGATTGTTCTTAAACTAATGACTAATATTTGATATTTCTCTTTATCAGGTTCCATTTGATTCAACATAGAAGAAAACAACTTCAATTTCTCGTAAGTAGGTTAAAAATTATTTTAAATATATTGTTCTTAAGCATATCCCTAATATTAGATATTTTTCTTTTTCAGGTTTTCTTTGGGTCAACATGGAAGAAAACAACTTCAGTTTAAAGAAGTAAGTTATATATTTACTTGAAAAAGATTATTCTTAACCATATGAATAATATTTGGTATCCATTTAAAAACTACTGAGAACTTCTGAGTTCTCAGTAGGGGCCTCCCCCAGGCCACTCAGCGCGCCCCCAGGTGGCGGATAGGGGAACGCCCTGCAGATATGTAGGGTATCTTATGGGTAGTGAGGCGCGGACCAAGGGGGACCCAGTCTCTGGGGGTCTTGAAACATAGCTGGAGCAATCTCGTCTGGGGGCCTTAAATTAAGACGGAGGATGAGGATGACCCCTTTAATGTGCACTGGGCAGGGCCCATCGGCGTATGGATACGTCCCGTCAATCAGAAATCTCCCCCCAGCAATGGGTTAAATTGCTGGTGTTGCAGGACACCAAAAGGGCGCACTGTCGGTAATAGATACAGTCGGCCCCTGCTAGGGACAGAGAAGAGTGGCTTACCGCTGTCCCGAAGCCAGCCAAGAAACCCCTTCTTTAACTTTAATGATGAATATGAATAAGAGATCAAATATGAGAATCAGTGCTACCGCGTCCGGGGTAACCGACGATAATGCGTTAAGAGCTACCGCGTCCGGGGCAGCCGATGACTCGACAACCGTGAATCGCGCGAATATATCTACGTTGATAACTCCAACCCTGGAGGTTATTGTTTCTCTAAAAATAACTATGTCAATAGGTACTTCAACACTAGAACCCTCGCCAAACAAGAAAAAAAAACCTACTCCTAAGAGAGTTAACACGGTACAGATGGGACGTTATCGGTCTCGCCGAAACTCATCTTCCAGTCACTGGTGAAGAGAAACATGGAGATCTTACCCTTCTACTTTCGGGAAGTAATGATCGGAAGCATCGACAAGGTGTGGGTTTCCTACTGTATAATAAAGCCAGAAAATCTTTAATCTCCTTAACTCCCCTCACAGAACGGATCATCATGATCCGCCTGAAAGGTTCACCCACCAGCCTCACAATTATCCAAGTATACGCTCCAGATTCCAGCAGAGACGACGAAGAGTCTGAAAACTTCTATCTCAAGCTTCAAAATCTAGTTGATTCTATCTCTAAAAAGGACACAATCTTTGTCATTGTTGACTTCAACGCCATCGTTGGAAACAACCACACAGTACACGAAGATGTAATGGGCAAATTTGGACATGCAAAAATGAACAGAAGAGGAGAACGCCTTATCAAATTTTGCAGAGACAGCGATTTAGTCATTACAA
This sequence comes from Artemia sp. Qi Xiang Cuo, assembly GCF_049724085.1. NCBI lineage: Eukaryota > Metazoa > Arthropoda > Branchiopoda > Anostraca > Artemiidae > Artemia > Artemia sp. Qi Xiang Cuo. The sequence continues at coordinate 68,902,748 of NC_142796.1, read as the reverse complement.
ACACACTGTTCAAGCACAGACCTCGCCGTAAGACATCCTGGACCTAACCGGATGGAAAAACTAAAAAATTAATAGACTACATCCTCGTCTCTAGACGTTGGAAAATGTCTCTCCTAAACACAGTCACGCTAGTTGGTGGTGACTTTGACAGCGACCACTCGCTTGTCTTCTCTAGGTTCAAAACAAGACATGAAATAGAATCAAAGTTGTTTAAGAAAGCCCCAGAATTTCGATTAGATCTACTCAAAGACGAGAACCCACATGTAATCTATATAACCATTTTCTCCGAAAAAATTTCGGAGCTGACGTCGACCTCTCCATCTATCCTGTCTAGGGAAGATATTGACAACCTGGTGACTAGCAGCACAAATATCATATGTGATGTCGCTCATTCTACACTGGGTACCCAAAAAAACATTTAGAAACCTTGGATAAGAGACGAGATCATCTCCCTCTGCGACGAAAAGCGCCAACTCACGAACAAGCAAGATAAAGAAAGTAGGGGACCGATACAAGCAACTCAAACGAGCTGTTGAGAAAACCATCAGACGTGCTCATCGAGCTTTAATTAAAGAAAAGTTGTAATCAATGTGAATTGCCCTTCAAGAAAGTAGACCCCCACTACATGTATAGAAGAGTGCGGGAATTGACCAAAAAGAAGGACATCAAAGCGTGTTCCCTTCTCGACGAACATGGAAACCACATACAATCCACAGACGGAATCCGCTCTCGATGGAAAAACCATTTTAAAAATAAACTGAATCTGGACATCCATCCAGACCCAACAACTCTCGACACTTTCCCTATAACCTCTACAGATCCAAGTCCTCTCCCTCTTCACTCTGAAATAGAAGCAGCTATCAGAGACTTCAGAATAAACAAAGCTGCCGGCCCCGATGGAATCCAGCCCGAACTACTGAAAGTAAACTGCAAACCACTCCTTGACCATTACCACAAAATTGCCACAGCTGCTTGGGAAAAATGTCACTTCCTCTCACCCTGGTGCGAAGCCACGATAATCCCCCTGCATAAGAAAGGCTCTAAAGCTGTCTGTGACAACTAACGCCCAATAAGCCTTACCAGCCACGCAGCAAAAATCCCCGAACTACAGCAAAGAGTCATGTTCGGGCGTATACGAGCCATTTCTTCAATGGTCATTCCGGAATACCAAGCCGGCTTCCGGCCTAATAGATCAACAATTGATCAGATATTCACTGTTCGGCAGATCATGGAGAAGTATAGCGAACTAGGCCGCAGCATCTACCACCTTTTCATAGACTTTAAACAAGCTTTCGATCGGATATGGAGAGAAGGTCTATGGCACATCCTTCTTCACTTTGGTATCCCATCCAACCTTATCTCGCTGATAAAAGGCATGTGTAAGAAGTTCAGTAGACACGTCATGACTGGAGAAGGACTTACCGAAAGCTTCAAAACCTCTACCGGAGTACTTCAAGGTTACCTACTATCACCAGAGCTGTTCAATCTCTTCATAGCTGCAACCCTATCACTCACAGACAACCCACCTGGCGCCCTTGTTAAAGGAGTGGTAATAGACAAACTAGCATATGCTGATGACATAGACCTAATAGCCGAGTCCCCTTAAGATATACAATCTCAGGCTAACAGCGTTTACTCGTCCACCAACCTCTTCGGGATGGTCATCAACACCTCAAAAACGAAAGCCATGCTTTGCTCACGCAAGTTCGATTCACAGGTAAATCTCAGCCTTCTTGTTCTTAAGCATTAAGATTGTTCTTAAGCATATGACTAATATATGATTTTTTTTTTTCAAGTTCTCTCTGAGCTAATATGGAAGAAAACAACTATAGTTTCACGCAATTAATGTTATAAATTAATTAAAAAAGATTGTTCTTAAGCATATAAATAATATTTGATATTTTCTTTATAAGGTTCCATTTGAGTCAACGTAGAAGAAATTAACTTCAATTTCACGTAAGTAAGTTATCAGTTATTTAGAAAAGATTGTTCTTAAGCATAGGACTAATATTACATATTTTTCTAACTTCAGTTTCACGTAAGCAAGTTATATATTATTTGAAAAAGACTAGTTCGTAACCATATGAATAATATTTGATTTTTTTTTCAGGGTCCCTTTGAGTTAACATGGAAGATAACAACTTCAGTTTCAAGTAAGTATGTTAAAAAGCATTTGAAAAATAATGCTCTTAAGCATATGAACAATATTTGAAATTTATCTTTTTCAGATTCATTTTGAATCAACATGGAAGAAAACAACTTCAGTTATACCTTAGTAAGTTATAAATTATTTGAAAAATATTATTCTTAAGCATATGACTAATATTTTTTTTCAGGTTCCCTTTGAGTTAACATGAAATAAAACATGCTTCACTTTCACGTAAGTAAGTTATATATTATTTGAAAAAGATAGTTCGTAACCATATGAATAATATTTGATTTTTTTCAGGTTCCTTTTGAGTTAACATGGAAGATAACAACTTCAGTTTCAAGTAAGTAAGTTACAAAGCATTTGAAAAATATTGCTCTTAAGCATATGAACAATATTTGAAATTTATCTTTTTCAGATTCATTTTGAGTCAACATGGAAGAAAACAACTTCGGTTATACTATAGTAAGTTACAAATTATTTGAAAAAGATTATTCTTAAGCATATGACTAATATTTGATGTTTTCTTTTTTCAGGTTCCATTTGAGTTAAAATGAAATAAAACATGCTTCAGTTTCACGTAATTAAGTTATAAATTATTTGAAAGAGATTGTTCTTAAGAATACGAATAATATTTGATATTTTTTTTTTTTACGTTCCCTTGTAGTCATCATGGAAGAAAAAAACCTTAGTTTCACGTAATTAAATATAAACAATTTAAAAATAAATTATTCTTAAGCATGTGAAAAATATTTGATATTTTCTTTTTCAGGTTCACTTTAGTCAACATGGAAGAAAACAACTTAGTTTCACGTAAGTAACTTATAAATTATTTGAAAAAGACTGTTCTTAGGCACATAAATTATATTTGATTTCTTTCTTTTTTAAGGTTCTCTTGGAGTTATCATTGAGAAAAAAACCTCAGTTTCACGTAAGTAAGTTATAAACAATTTAAAAATAAATTATTCTTAAGCATGTGAAAAATATTTGCAGGTTACCTTTGAGTCAACATGGAAGAAAAAAAAACCTCAGTTTCATGTAAGTAAGTTATAAATTATTTGAAAAAAAATTATTCTGAAGATTATGAATAATATTTAAAATTTTTCTTTTTTCAGGTTCCCTTTGAGTCAACATGGAAGAAAACAACTTCATTTTATGCAAGTAAGTTATAAAGTATTTGAAAAAGATTATTTTTAAGAATATTAATAATATTTGATGTCTTTCTTTTACAGGTTCCATTTGACCTAACATGGAAGAAAAAAGGTTCAGTTTCACGTAAATAAGTTATACATTATTATTTTTTTTAATTATTCTTACGCATATTAATAACCGTTATTATTTTTTTCAGGTTCCCTTTGAGTCAAAATGGAAGCAGAAGCCTAAGTTTCACGTAAGTAGGTTATAAACTATTTAAAAAAAATGCTGTTAAACTTTCGACTAATATTTGATATTTTTCTTTTTCTGGTTCCCTCTGGGTCAACATTGAAGAAAACAACTTTTGTTTCACGCAAGTAAGTTATGAATGAATTGAGAAAGATTGCTCTTAAGCAAATGACTAATATTTGATATTTTCTTTTTTCAGGTTCCCTTTGAGTCAACATGGAAGAAAACAACGTTAGTTTGATGTGAGTAAATTATATATTATTTCGAAAAGATTGTTCTTAAGCATATCCCTAATGTTAGATATTTCTGTTTTTCAGGCTCCCTTTGAGTCGATATTGAAGAAAACAACTTCATTTTAAAATAAGTAAGTTATATATTTACTTGAAAAATATTATTCCTAACCATATGAATAATATTTGATATCCATTTGAGTTAAGATGGAAGAAAACAACTTCAGTTTCACGTAAGTAAATTACAAAGTATTTGAAAAATACTGTTCTTAAGCATGTGAGTAATATTCGAAATTTTTCTTTTTCAGATTCCCTTTGAGTCAAAATGGAAGAAAACAACTTCAGTTTCACGTGAGTAAGTTATAAATTATTTAAAAAAGATTGTTCTTAAGCATATGAATAATATCGAATATTTTTCTTTTTCAGGTTCCCTTTGAGCCAACGTGGAAGAAAGAAGCTTCAGTTCCATGTAAATAAGTTATAACTTATTTTTATAGCAAAATATTTTTAAGCCTATGAATATTATTTGATATTTTTTTAGGTTCCCTTTGAGTCGAAATGGAAGAAAAAACCTAAGTTCACGTAAGTAGGTTATAAACTACTTAAAAATAATTGTTCTTAAGCATATGACTAATATTTGTTATTTTTCTTTTTCAGGTTCCCACTTGATCAACATGGAAGACAACAACTTCAATTTCACATAAGTAAGTTATAAATTATTTGAAAAACATAGTTCTTAAGCATATGAGTAATATTTCATATTATTCCTTTTCAGGTTCCCTTTGGGTTAACATGGAAAAAACAACTTCAGTTTCACGTAAGTAAGCTATAAATTATTTGAAACAGATTGTTCTTAAGCATATGAATAATATTTCATATTTTTCTTTTTCAGGTTACCTCTGAGTTAACATAGAAGAAAAAACTTTAATTTCACGTAAATAAGTCATAAATAATTTTAAAAAGCCATTTCTTAAGCATATGAATAATATTTTATATTTTTCTTTTTTAGATTCCTTTGAGTCACCATGGAAGAAAAAACCTCAGGTCACGTAAGTAAGTTACAAAAAAAAAAAAATTTCTTGAGCATATGAATAATATTTGATATTTCCCTTTTCAGGTTCCCTATGAATGAACATGGAAGAAAACAACTTCAATTTCACGTAAGTAAGTTATAAATTATTTCAAACAGATTTTTCTTAAGCATATAAGAAATATATGAATTTTTTTCAGACTCCCTCTGCGTTAACATGGAAGAAAACAACTAGTTAACGTAAATAAGTCATAAATTATTTGAAAAGGACTTTTCTTAAGCATATGAATAATATTTTCTTTTTTTTTCTTTTTTAGATTCCCTTAGAGTCATCATGGAAGAAAAAAAACCTCACGTCAAGTAAGTAAGTTACAAAAAATAAAAAAAAATAATCTTAAGCATAAGAATAATATTTGATATTTCCTTCTTCAGGTTCCCTTTGAGTCAACATGGAAGAAAACAACTTTAGTTACACGCTAGTGTGCTGCTAAATTCTGCTCATCTGTGTGGTATCAAACAATAGCTGGCATCCCTCCACCCCTCCCATGTTCCTTTTATGCTACCTGGCCCCCTACAACCCCCAAAGACGTCTGATCAAAATTTTAAGATAGCCATTTCATTTAAAATAGCTCAAAGACGCAGTAGATATGCCTCCAGGATGACATGACCCTCATAGGCCCTGGGAAAAGACCATAATGATGCAAATGATATAATTTACATAATGGAAAATAGAAGAGCTATGAGTAAAAAACATCTTAACTACAATATCTTGCCTTTTTTACTAAAAGGTCACAAAAAACCTCAGCTGTCTTTGGAAGTATTTTTTGTAACGACATTCAGCAGGAAAATCTTGGCAGGATTTTTACAAAGGAAAAATTGGAATTAAAAACAAAATTACAATTAAGGGCACAAGCTTTAAGTGAAAAGACACAAATTCCTTGTCAGTTTCTGAAAAATCATTTGCTATAGATTTCCTCCAACAGAATGTTTTTTTAAAAAGAAAATAAACCTTCAAAGGTAGGCATATCAGTCTGCATAGTTGTGGATACTGTAATGGCAAATTTTAATATGGTGAACCCAACGATTCGTCAAGAAGTCATTTGAAGTATAACCTCTGGTACAATTCAGATTTTATATCAATAAATATTGCATGACTTGGTCAACTTACAATACCAGAGTACAAATACATAGTCTTAGCCTTTATTAAGAATTTGCTACTTTTGTTTTAAATTAATGAAGAAGCTCAAAATATCCTTTGACACACAACTGTGGTGAAAATCGGAAATCATTTGTAAACTATGTACTATTTGTATTTTGATTCAGGATAGTCATAGTTTTGATAGTCACAGATAGTTTCATAGATAGTCATAGATAGATAGTCAGGATAAGTTTTTGATGTTGGATTAACTTTCAATTGCTTTTAATGATAGCACAAACGGTGTCGCAAGACCAAAGCGAGGTCACAATAACACAAACGGGGTCTCAAGACCAAGAGCCTATTTTGGATAATAAAACAAAACATTTTTACATAATATTTATTTCAACTAGGTGTTATATGTGTATGTTAGGGATACGCTACAGAAAACCAACAGTTGTTTACAAAAGACTAAAAATAAATTTGTTGACGGGGGGAAGTCTAACAACTGATTACAATTTTGTCTTTTATGTATTTATAAGTCTCTTTCTTGATTTTTCTTTCCTTGTATTTTTTTGGAAATCTTATTGATTTAAAGGTTATATTTTGATTCTATATCTAATGCTAAGTTAATATTTCGTAATCAAATATACCACATGCATGGATTTTCAGTATCGATTCTGATAAACTTGATAATTTTTCAATCTTGTAGTTCCACCAATTTATTGAATGTTTTCCTAAGCTGTCTGAGTACTAACTTTGCAGTAAAAACTGCAATAGTCAGGGACGCAGCTACAGTATATTTATGGGGGGGGGGCAGGCAAGAGGGGCTTCTATTGAAGTAGGTGCTATTCAAACGGTAGTGAAGAAAAGTTATTATTTAACAAACTTGTTACTTTGTGAATTTAAAAACATTACGCAATACATTATAAACAATAAACACACATTAAGCAATTATAAATATAAGTGCTGGTGCTTAGCTTTTGCTAAAATTGTCAGCAATGAGCAGCTGCAGACGACAGTAGTATAGCGTGAACAAGCTTTCGAGTGAGCGAAGGTGAATGTCGTATACACTCGGCTTTTTTTTAGCCAGATTCATCACTTATGCTGCAGTAAATATCCCCCCTCCATTTCCTTCAGCCCCCATGCCCAGCACAGGATGCTCAATTTAATAATTGAACCAAGCTCTATTCTAATAGCCATTGTTATCGCGATTTTCATTTGCTCGTAATGTTGAATGGATTTTGACTCTTTAAGATTTAATTTGTTGTTCTAAACTTTTAATATATGTGTTTTATCGAAATATTATTTATTATTTTTATTAAATTAATTTTTTTGTGGGTTCAACTATTTATATTTTTAGTAGAATTAATATCAGCGGGCCATATAAATCCGAAACAAGATACAGGATAAGGCAAAGTATTATCAAAGACTGTGTAACATTATATTGTGACATATTCCCCACACTTAAAGAGCGACCGTATTTTAAATGTGGAAGCATTCGAAAAATAAAGTTAGAATTATTAACTTATCCATTGGGCATTGTTTGACGAAGAATATCCAGAAAACCTGAACAGATCTTGGCATCATTGCGGCAGAAACCTTAAATCAGTTAAAAATTACCAGGGATGCCAATTGGAAGGGAAAATTGACTCTTAGAGTTTGAAAATTACCTTCCCCTTTGTATCTTTGTTTTAAAAAAACGAATTCTATAAACATTACACAAAAGTTTTTCTTGTGTAAATCCCAGTATGGGGAGTATACATTTCCGGAGAGGGTTACACTGGATATCGTTTGTATATCTATAATTCCCTTCACAAACAAAGCTCGGTCTCCTAGTTTTGCATGATAAAACTGGTAAAAATAGAAATAGAGAATGGGTTGGGACCACTTACACGTGCACACAAAATTTCTAAATTGTGAGTAAAATATACATTTTTGTTAAAATTCACTGTCTTATATTCTCAGGAGACATTTCGTACAGCATTCTGATACAGCGATAAATGGCCGGCAATTAGCGCTGATGTTGTGTGAAATGTGACTAATTTCAGTCATAGTTCTTAGCACATTTATGTCAATTTTTTTGGAGCTGGTTAAAAGAAATGATTAGAAAAGTGAAAATAGCAAGAAGTCAGTATGGTGTTATACATAGAGGCGGTACTACATTTATGGGTTAGCATGTAACTCCGAAACGTAAGGAATAGGACGTTATCAGCGCTTATTAGGCATGACAAATAAGACAACCGGAGTTTCAATTAAATACTTGAAATAAAAATCAAAACAATTAAATGATCCCTGGAGTGGATTTCCTTCTACTAAATTCTATGACCAAACTACAACCGATTTGACCTATCTAGTTATAGTACGAATACCATTATAAAAGGCACCAAGTTCAATGATTTCTTTTTCATTCAGGAAAGTGTATTCACTGTATATCTACCTTCTTATTCTTTAATGATTCCATTTCTGTCCTATTTGCAGATGTAGAGAGTGTATTCATTTCCACTTTTAAAAGTTTTAAAACAAAAGAATCTATTCTTGAACTGATAGATTTTAGGAAGTAACAGCCCCTTACATACCGGGGGGGGGGATTTACCTGAGGAAATGGGGTGAAACAGGCTAAAATATTAATGTGGCGAAAATATTAATGTGAAGCATTATAAGGGACCCTTATTTTTCTCGTTTTCTTTATGTTACAAAAGAGCATGCATTAGTTAAAAAAAAAAAAATATCTGCTCAAAGTAGAGAGCAAATTTGACACTTGAAACGAGCTTTCAAACAGTTTTAAAGCTATTTAATAAATTATAGTTTTTTCTAATTATTGGGAGTGACGCCCCCCTTACCCCCACCCCCTCAGCGACGCCACTGGCAGTTGTAAATAGAAAAACATGTTAATAAAAATTGATATTTAAAAAAAAGTCAGAATTAATTTATAAATTCTCCACGTTTGTCAGATTTAAGTGCAATAAATCTACACCTTTTGAATAAATGACTGTGAAATATCAACTTAGCATTGGATTTCAAATTTGTAATTTCATCGTTTAATTGTTTATGAAGGGTGTCAAGAACAATTTTGCCCTAGGTACCGCCAACCCTAAAAACAACCTTGCTGGGAAACTTAACCAAAACAACGTAAGTATATAGTGGTCACTTCTGAAAAAAAAAACGTGCTAAACAAATAAAAAAAATATCCCTAGATTCTTTATTTTATGCTCTTTCAGGTTCTTTTTTCAGTGGTTACCCTCTCCAGAAGGACACAGTATAAATTCTAAAAACCACTTTCAAAAATTCTGAAATACTTCTATTATTCCTAAAAACGCATCTCTTTACTTTACCGCACGCCCCAATGTGCCTAACTCCAAAATATATACCCAAAAATAATATATACTTAAATACTTTTCTATATGCCAACTCGTTTCTTCCTATGAATTAAAAAAAAAAACAAGTTTTTTTAACTGAAAGTAAGGAGCGACATTAAAACTTAAAACGAACAGAAATTATTCCGTATATGAAAGGGGCTGTCCCCTCCTCAACGCCTCGCTACTTACACTAAAGTTTTTTCATTGTTTTAAAAATTAGAGCGGTGAAAAAGAGTCTAACTTTAGCGTAAAGAGTGGTGCGTTGATGAGGGCAGAGTTCCTTTCGTATATGAAATAATCTCTGTTCATTTTAATTTTTATTGTCTCTCCTTATTGTTAGTTAAAAAAAAACTTGTTTTTTTAGTTAATTTCTGAAAGTTTTTGAATTAATGCAGCTTTGATTTTGGCTCACCGTACACGAATAATTAAAACGAAATTTGCATATTAATTTTCCCTTTTTTGGCTAATTGGCTTTCTCGAAAATTTGTTCTGACGTAACTTACGAATTAACTTGCGTAACAGATTTCTATATTCGTATGTTTTTATTACGTATATTAGGGGGTTCTCCCCCTAGTCAATACCTCGCTCTTTACGATAAATTTCGAATTTTTTTTGAATCACAAAACCCTTAATCACAAAGGCCGGTTAATTAGAATAGATAGCACTTTTGAAAGTACTAAAAAACTTTAGCGTAAAGAGCGAGGTATTGACGAGGGGGCGAAACCTCTCTTAGACATAATAAATTCTATTCGTTTTAAGTTTTAATGTCGCTCCTTACTTTCAGTTAAAAAACTTGTGTTTTTCATTTAATTTCTGAACGTTTTTAAATTAATGCAGGTTTTGATTCTGGCTCACCGTACATAAGTAATTAAAACGAAAATGGCATATTAATTTTCCTTTATTTTGGCTAAATTGCTTTCTCGAAAGTTGTTTAATTTTATTTAAGAACGTTTTTATTAGTAATAAATATACGTAACTTACGAAATAACTTACGTAACGAACTTCTATATTTGTATATTTTTATTACGTATATTAGGGGGGTTTGCCCCTAGTCAATACTTTACTCTATACGCAAAAGTCCAAATTTGTTTTTTCAAATTCTTTAAGAATGACCTTTTTATCACAAGGGCCGTTAATTAGAATAAATAGCTCTTATGAAAGTACAAAAAAAATTTTAGGGTAAAGAGCGAGGTATTGATTAGGGGGCGAACCCAATCATAAACGTAATAGTTTCTGTTCGTTTTAAGTTTTGATGTTGAAAAGTTTTTCAGTTGAAAACTTTTTTTTTTTTTATTTAATTCGTGATCGTGTTTTTAAATAATGCTGGGAAATCATAGCAATGTCCCTTCATAGCAATGTCCCTTCCCCCATGAAAACCTCCTCCATGGAAAGATCCTCCCATTTAACCCCCGATCCACCCCCCCCCCCCCCACTACCAGAAAAAAATCCTCCCTGAAAACGTCAGTATACTTCTCAATAACCAACACAATCTGTAAACATTGGGCTAAGTTCATAACTTACAGCCCTTCCCCCGGTGACTGTGGGGATTAAGTCATCCTCAAAGACATAGTTATTATATTTTTCGACCAAGTTGAACAAAATGGCTATGTCAAAATTTTTATCGGGTGACTTTGGGAAAAAAATAAGCGTGGGAGGGGGCCTAGTTGCCCTCCATTTTTTGTCTCTTGAAAAGGGCACTAAAACTTTAATTTTCCGTTAGAATGAGCCATCCCGCGATATTCTAGGACCACTGGGTCGATACGATCACCCCTGGAAAAAAAAATAAATACATCCGTGATCTTTCTTCTGGCAAAAAATACAAAATTCCACATTTTTGCAGATAAGAGCTTGACACCTCTAAAGTAGGGTTTTCTTAGACGCTGAATCTGATGGTGTAATGATGGTGTCATTAAGGTTCTATGAATTTTAGGGGGTGTCTCCCTCTTTTTTCGAAAATATGGCAAATTATCTCGCGCGTAGATTTTGATGGGTAAGACTAAACTTGATGAAACTTATATATTTGCATAAAAATCTGATACTTTTGATGTATCTATTGGTATCCTTTTTTTAGAGTTTCGGTTACTATTGAGCTGGGTCGCTCCTTACTTGCAGTTCGTTAGCAAGAACTGTTCGATCATAGGCAGCAATATGGCGCTGCCTAAATAAAGAACAATGTGAGCACAATGTATTAATTATTTATTTTTTGTCTTTTTTTCAGACCAGGGCACTTCACATAGAAGGAGTTGTCGTGGAAACTTAAAAAAGGGCTCATTCTATTGGATATTGAAAGTTTTAGTGCCCTTTTTAAGAGTAAAAAGTGATTGGAGGGCGACCAGCCCTTATTTCCCCAAACACATCCATTCAAAATTTTGATATAGCAATTTTGTTCAAAATAGTTAAAAGGTCCAGTAATTACGTCTTAGAGGATGACCCCCCCCTCCACAGCCCCCAGGGCAAGTGCTATAAGTTATACCAGTCGTCCATTATCCGAGTTGCAGCGGTAGCTTGCAACCTAGTAAGAGACGACCACATCCGACACTAAGAAATACAATAACAATTAACTCCTAAAAATAGTGTCAGATCGAAACAATTTTCTGGAAATTTTAAGGGGAAAGGTGAACTGAATCACAACACGCCGTCTGTTAGCAGGTTGTCAAAAGGACATATGAGCAATATCTTAGGAATAGTTTTGTGTGTAAAGTTGGAACTTACAGATTTTGTTGTGAGAAAATTTGAACCAACCAAAAGACAATATTTGCATCCAGATGCTACTGTTTCTAACCATACTACTATTACTACTGCTACTGCTACTAAAGCTAAGGCTTTTACTATCAATTCTACTGTTACTACAACTGTTGTTACTACACAAGCTAAGAGCATGAAGGCGAATCTTTCAGGGAATATTTAGGTGGATGTCAAACTAAATTAAAACGAACTACGAGCATGTAGATTGTCAAAAAGCTGACAAAGCAATATCTCCAGTACGGATTAAATCATTTAAGTTAGACCTATCAGGGTAAGTCGTTGCGGATTTTGACGTAGCTAGAAGACACTATGTGTATTTTTTTAATACTACTTCTACGGTTACTTTAACTAATGACACTAAGGGTTTTAAGGTGAATATTTTAGAGAACGTTTAAGGGAAGTTTGAAAAAAAGACTATATGCACACAGGTTTTCAAAAGGGCATTAATCATTGGCAATATCATTGGCACCGCTGCTCTATCATAGCTAGTAATATCATTGAAACTTTCAAATGAGCTAATTCGATTGGAAATTAAAAGTTCTAGCGCCCTTCTTAAGAGCCAAAATAGTATCCAAAGAGTCTTCTTAAGAGTATCCATATGGAAAACAGTTATTATTATGAGTAAAACAGTCTTGTTTTTTGTTTTATTTAGAAAAAATGAAAAAAAAACATCCCAAAGAGCACTTTTTGGATGCCATTTAGAAGACTCTGAAGATGCCACAGATATTACTCAAATCAAAAATTACTAAAAATGAATTTCAGGCAGATTATTCTGACTCAAACAATTCGCGGAATTTATTTTCAAGAGGGTGTTGGCGTTGAAGTCCTCTGAAGAAAAGTGTTTTGGTTCTTATTTTCTTTGTTGGTGGTCACAGGGTATAGTATGTGACAACTCATATGGACATATACACCCAGTGGCTACAACCCCTAAAAACGCAAAGTTGTTTGGGGTCCATCTTCTAAAAATCTCTTAATTTTACTTTGAGCTAGATTACAATGAATAACCGATTCAAACTTAAAAAAAGCAAATATTAACATGAGTAGGGCTGATGACCCCCATGCCTTCTCGAGTTCAGAACATGATTTGCACTTTACTGAAAAAAAACATTTTAAACATTTTCACTATTTTAAGTTTAATAGGCCACATAAAAAATTATTAATATTTCAAGGAATAAATAGCAGCATATGTGTATATTAAATTGACATTGAACATTCATTTGTATTTATTTTTTTCAGTAAAGTGCAAATTATGTTCTGGTCTTGAGAAGGCACTGGGGTTGTCAGCCATCCTCATGTTAATTTCTGCTTGTTTTGAGTTTGACTCGGTTATTTATTTTAGTTTATGTTTGTTTTAGGTTTCATTCATTTATTGATGGTGATTTGTGGCAGTTTTACGCTTGATAGATTATTTGGTTTTATTTCTGCTCGTTTTTTTGTTTAGTGTTCTTTACTTTTTTTTGAAAAACTTATTTTGTGGAAAACACTTTTTAAATTAATCTACAAGAATAAAGCAATACTTCTTTCCTTTCTTAATTATTCTTCTGCGATTAAAATTGTCTAACAAGTTTTGTTAATTTTTAAATTGTTGAATTTTATGCTATTTATATATATTTCCAAAATGAACATATATTTTATTTAGGAAGTTATTATCACTCCAATTGAAGTTGTAATAATATATATGAGAGCATTGGACAAAACAAACGAATATAAACAACTAAGTTGCAAATGGGAATCCTGAAAACCACTAGATTATTGCACTCTGAAGTTCATGTCCAGCACAAACTAGTTGAGCTTACGCTTCAAGTTAATATGCTATAAGCAAAAAAATAACCTAATAAGATCGGTTATTCATTCAGTTCAATTTATGACATGATAACATTAAGAACGACTTGAAAAACGAAGAAAAACTGTGGCATTACATTTATTCGGTCAAGCGAACTGTGATGGATATTTCTGATGCTGGTCCCTAGGTCAAATCCCTGGCAGCATCCTCGGTATATAGTAGATAAGATGATTACGCTTTCAATGCAACTAATTTAATTATGACCAGGGTCCAGTGATTAGTTCTTACTTTTCTTCAACAGACAACAGTCTCTTTATTAAACATTGAGACATTGATTTTTTATGCTAGCAGGAAGTTCTTTTCTCTTAAGTGGCGTTCACATGTGTGTTTAGCTAGAATTCTATGTCTAGACATGTGTCTGGCCAGAAATCAAGGTCTAGACAACTATCATTCACAAGTAAAATTTGGTGCTTGGCTAGACAAGTTACAGCTAAGCATCCAGTTCTAGACTCTAGAACTCAAAGTCCAGGATTTTCTACTACAGCCAATCAGAATGTGTCAAGTTCCACTATTTTCATCATTTATCAATCAATCAATCAAACAATCAATCATTTATTACCCACAACTAACAAAAAGTTGTACAAGTGGAGTACATAATAAAAAAAAGAAAACAAAAAAGAACTCAACAAACACTAGCAATTAAATTATTTACAAAATGCATCTGCAGAAGCTTTTTGTGTAGGTCACCGAGCTTTTGAGTTACATCCGTAACATAGAAATTTTTAACTAGATACCGATTTCTAGTCCATGGCGGCAGAGAAAGAAAAAATTTGCAAAATTTGAAATAAGTAAGTTTAATCTTTTTTAAATCCTTTAGCTTAAGAACAGAATGAACACAAGAAAAATAAAGCACAGAATGATCAGAAAAAGTCGAGAATAAGCGCCCAAGAGCTCTTCTGTTATATTTTCCACGGTTTGCTACAATTTTTGAATAACTGAACTGAATTTCTCTTACTGAATCAGCAACAATCTGTTTACGAAAGAGAGCTAGAGAATTAGAAACAGTAATACCAAGCCACCGAAAGGAAGAGACAGAAAGTGCAGAAAATTCATTACATACCAGAGAAGTAGACGAAGACATATTATAAGATAAGAATTCACACTTGTCAAGATTCAGGGATAGACCAATATTTAGGAAAGACTGAGAAACTAAGGAAACCATCGCAGAAAGAGCAGACTTAGTACGACTAATCAACAGAATGTCATCAGCATAGGCAATGTAAGAAATATCAGTAGAACCGGAAAAATAAGTGCCTGAGATCTTTTCCAGAACAGTAGAAATACAAATTTTGAACAGGGTTGGTGATAAAACACCTCCCTGCCTAACACCACGAAGCACTTTAATAGATGTTTCTGGAGAAGATTTCAGGCGGAGGTAAGAATTAGAATACCAAAACCGTAAAAGGTAAATAATCGAAAAATTAACACCAGAAAAAGCCAAAGAAAAGAAAAGCTGGTTATGAACAACAGAATCAAAAGCCTTTGAAAGATCAAGCGTACAGAGATATACGCCTTTACCGTTAGAAGAATTAGAAAGTAGAATAGAGGAAAGGACACGATGAGCATGTTGGCACCCCACACCAGGCCTGAAACCAAGTTGATTTTCACCAAAGAAAGAAATATTTCGAGTTAAATTAGGTAAAAGAATATACTCGAAGACCTTGCTAATATTGGAAGAAACAGAAACTGGAGGATAATAAGAGCAATCTGTTGGCGGTTTACCTCTATTTAAAATTGAACTCACGCTGCCTCACAAAAAGCTTTCCGGGACGACAGAAGATGCCAAACACATTTGAAACAAAAGCGCAAGATGTGACACACATTGGTGAGTTAGATGCATTCTAGAGATACCATCAGCATCAATAGATTTCGACTTAAGATGATTCAAAGCATTCAAAACTTCACAACGCGATATAGGCAAAACAAAGCGCTGACTTAGAAAAATTGGGACACTTTTAACAACCGCTTCGCCAAACTTTCTACGAACAAGACAATTCAAAACGGAGAAAATTTTCGAATAATATGCATGCCAAGAACTTGGTGGAATAGCATTACTACTTACATCAGAATCGTCTGTTTTACTTGAATTAATTACTTTCCTCCAATCTTTAGGCGAAGATGGAAAATCAAGCCCTTGGTATCGTACACTTTTTAGATACTTCTTAAATTCTAATTTAGTTTTCTGTTTAATAAGAAAAACATTACCGGACCTAGGCCGACCACAATCTGTCCAAATTTTTAGCCAAAATTTAGCTTTATTTTTACAGGCCTTAAGGTTAGGGTCAAGTGACCAAAGAGGCTTTTGAGTATTCTTTCGGATTCGCTTTACTGGGACAGAAATTTTTTCAGCTTCTTTCATAGCAGAGAGGATAGAATGATAATATCGGTCTATTTGATATTTAGCATAAATAAAATTCTGACTACACTGCAAAAGCTGATAAGGAACATAAATCGTACTTAGAAGTGAAGCCAATGTTATAAGATAAACAGAAAAATTCGCATCATTCCAATCAGGCTTATAAAACCATTTAGAACGTACACCAAGACTCTTAGACATACTCCCAGAACAAACAACAGACCTTGATAAACAAAAAGACAGCGGAAGGTGATCAGATCATTCTCGTCAAGATGAACCGTAACTGGCGAGCAGACAAGAGCTGCAGAACAAATAACGTGATCAATGTCTGATTTACTACCTGAATGGTGAATATACGTATAATCATGGGACTTCCGAACAATCTTACAAGCCGGGAGAGAATCAAAAAGCTGACCACTCCTTATATTATCAGAAACCAGATCGGTATTAAAATCACCAGCAATAACAAAATGCAACCCGTTATCCAATATTTTTTGAATTAAAGATTTAAGACCATTGCAAGCACAAGAGATATTCTGAAGTGAACGAATGGAACGATCAATATATGGCAGATACATATTAATTAATATAATATTACCAAGACGCACCGCAAGAAAAGTGTCATCTGATTGGAAAAGCACAGGACTCGCACCAGAAATATTTTTCTTAAAAACACATGCTAAGCCGCCAGAAGGGCGGCTTAGCATGTGTTTACATTTTTAAACTCAAATTCAAATTTTGTTTTCTCATTAATTCTTTTTTTATTTTTGGCAAATATGCGACACCAGACATAATAGTGAAGCAAACTAAGGCAATTTTTTGGCTTGCCTCATCCATTATCTCGTGACAGTAAAAACAGGGATTACAATTTTGAAAGTTTTGCCCGCATAAGCTGTCTTGATTGGCTAGAACTGATAACTGTAATCCATTTGAAAATTTATAGTTTTAGCCACTGAAATCTGCTTGGGAACGGTAGTTGTCTAGACATTGATTTCTGGCCAGACACGTGTCTAGACATGAGATTCTAGCTAGAAACGCCTGTGAAACCTGCTTTATTCGCTTCTGAGCCTTATGCTTCAAGTTTAGTTGATACTTGGTCACTTTCCAGCACATACTCGTGCAGTCTTTTTTGTCGGTTCCATGTGACGCTGGTTAAAAGTTGTAAACCCTTGATGCACTATCCATACTTTGTCTGTTACATATTTCTCAACTTATATATCGTACAGGTTTCCGACCTCTCGATATTTTCTTAATTTTATTTGAGTTTGCTTATTCGTTTCAGCTTGCTCTCTCATTCTCTTTTTGAAAACGCAGCTTTCTGTTGATTCTGCAATGTCTGTTCGTCTAAAAACGAAGGCAAAAATACCCCCCCCCTTTCCTCCTCCACTTACGAATTATTATTATTTTTAATATTGTTCAGTAGCTGTAATGGAACCCAAATAAACGAGTCGAAATTTCGTAAAAAAAAAAAAAAAAAAAAAAAAAAAAAAAAAAAAAAAAAACTTGGAATAGGTGAGTTTATAAGGTTTTAAGATAAAATATAGGTTTTACACCAGGAAAACTATTTTAACTTTCATAAATAGTGTTTTGAATTTGACATAGAATTTTAGAGAAAAAACACCAATTGGAAAATGCCAATAACTATAAATTTACCTGGCAGTTCTTTTACATTCTCTATTTCCAGAGAAAACTTGGACGAAAATGCGGATATAAAAGTCAACGCTCACTGATAAAATAGGACGTATATATCGGCCATATCTTGTTGCAAAGGACTGGACATGCTGTAGTAAAATTCGCAGAGCCTAAGAAAGAAAATAAAATGTATTTAATAATTGTTTTTTTAGACGAAAGCATTGCATCGGGTTTTTGCAGCATTACAAGTTGAGCAGTTGACAGCAGTGAAATCTGTGCAAAACGGTAATTTTACAGAAAATAGAACCTCGGTTTCAACTTCACAGAGGCAAATTGCAGAAAACAAAGGAACTGCTTACACAAAATCTTGTGACGTTAGTCACAAAATTTTGTTAGTCAATGTGATTGGCTAACAAAACTATGTTACCGATACAGACCAATAAGATTGGAGCAGACTTCCTATAGAAAAGCAATTTCTCTCTTTCATTATACGCATTAAGAAACCAATGATCCCAACAACGCAATTGTAAATAATTATGGACATAAAAGCCGTTCAACATCAACGCAAAAGCAAAGGGCCCTACCCGGGCATTCAAGCCTTAGGGATGACCTGAGGTTTCTTTGTACAGCAGTAAATTGTCAGCAACAGTAGAAACTAATATAAATTATTGAGGAAAGGGATAACGCAAAGTATTACCATATTGGTTAGTATATAACCATTGATTTTAAATTTTTTGATTAAATTTTGATTTTAAATTATTTAATTTTATTGATTTTACATATTATTCTATAAATCTTTAGGGGCAGACTTTTTTAACTGTGTTTTCTTGCTTTTCAAATTGAAATTAGAATGTTTTTGTACCTTTTTGAATTTTAAAACGCAGGATATTACCTTAACTTACCTTAGATCCTCCAGAGCCAGGAATGGCTCATAGGGCGTCTACGAAGCCTCGCCAGACATCTCGGGACTGAGCTGCAGCCGTGACATCCTCCCACTGTGGATAAAAAGACAGCTTCACACTTCTCAGGTCCCGGTCGTACTGCCGTCTTAGGGTGCGTCTTTGTCGACCTCTTTTCCACCTCCCCTCGGGACGCCACTCATATATTGTTTTTGGGAGTCGATCCTCTGGCATACGAAGGACATGACCAAGATACATCCATCTCCTACGCATCAAGAGGTCAGTAACTAATGGCTGACCGGTTCGCCGACGGACTTCTATGTTGGTGACCTTTTCCTGCCATGATATGTTCAGGATCCTTCTAAGGCACATGTTCTCAAAAGCTAGGACACGTTTCTCCAGTTGGAGGTTTAATTTCCAGCATTCGCTAGCATAGAGGAGGATGGACATCACATTGCTATTTAGGAGTCTTAGCTTTAAGTGCAGAGAGTATTTACTACTGCGCCAAACTGGTTTCAATTTATTAAAAGCCGATGTCGCCTGTCCAATTCTCCTCTTAATTTCATTAGCTATTTCATCATCATATTCAATCCAGCTCCCAAGATACTTAAATTCTTTGACCTGGTGAATTGCATTACCTTTGCATTTTAGTATAAGTGGGGAGTCAGATGTTGCCATGCTCTTTGTCTTACTGACATTCACCGCAAGTCTCACTTTCTCGGCCTTTTCATCTATGGCGTCGAGTAGCAGCTGCAGTCGCTGTTTCACTTCTTCGAGAAGAACAACGTCATCTGCGAAGTCCAGATCCGAGATCTGCCGGCTGCTAATTTTCACTCCCCAGCCTGAAGACTGCCGTAGAATATATTCCATTACAATGACAAACAGGAACGGGGATAGTACACAACCTTGTTTGACTCCAGAAATTATCTTGAAGAAACGCGTGTCCCCATTTTCTGTGCGAACGCAGCATTCACTATCTTCATAAAGTGCCATTATCATTTTGACTAGTTTATCAGGTACTCCGTAATAATTTAGAATCTTCCATAAAGTATCTCGGTCAATGGAATCGAATGCCTTTTCAAATCAATGAAGAGCAGGTACATCTTTTTGTTCCATTCTCTTGACTCTTCCATCATCAGCCTTAGAATGAAAATAAGGTCAGAGCAAGACCTACCAGGTCGGAACCCGCGTTGCTCTTCTCTTAAGTGTGAATCTAGGGCCTGTTCTTAGGCGTTCTAGTATGACTGTGGCTAGTATTTTGCTCGGCACAGACGTTAGGTTGATGCCCCTCCAGTTGTCACAGACTAGCACATCGCCTTTCTTGAAGAGTTTTACTAGTATACCTTTGGTCCAGTTTTTTGGAACTTTTTCCCTATTCCAGATGGCCACTAGGAGAGCAGTCCAAACGGTTATGCAGGCACAAAGGGACGCCTTCAGCATCTCTGCCGTGATCCCATCTACTCCAGGTGCCCGTCCATTTTTCAGCTTTTTCACAGCTGTCGTCACTTCTTCAGCGCTTAGAGGGTCAGCACTTACGTCAATTTGTAAAAACGGTTTGTCAGGTACTACTTCTGGATCGTCAGGACTGGGCCAATTTAAGACTTTCTCCGAAATGCGAGGCCCATCTCTCGTCAACTTTCTGTATATCCAAGATTACGTCCTCATTTTCATCTTTCACAAGGGATGTTCGGATTGTTTTCTTTCCGACTATCTCATTCGTTAGTCGGTACACCATTTTCGAGTCTCCTTTCTTAGCAGCTTTTTCTGCAAGTGCTGCTTTTCCTCGATAACTTTTCTTTTGTCTTTCCTTTCACTTCTTGTAACCGCCTTACCTCTTTTTGTAACGGAGCTGTAACTGGGCTTTTTGTTCAGGGCTCAACGTGTTTAGGATAAGCGTCTGGGTCTCCTTGCGTTTACTGATACATTTCCAGGTGTCGTCCGATATCCATTTTTCTTTCTTTCTATTCTTGAAGTCAAGGCTGGCCTTCGCGACGTCATGGTATGGACTTTTCACTGATGCCCATATGTTTTTAACACTAGAGTCTTCAGCTTCATCGGGCAGGTTTAACGCTTCAAATTTGATATGTAGTGATATGCAGAAGCTTCCACGGAAATCACGGTCTTTCAGCCTATTAATGTCAAACTGTGTGTATGTCGTGGTGTCGGTTTTCACTTTCTGAGTTTTTAGTTTTATTCACTTCAGTTATCATCAAGATGTGATCTGAATTCACGTCCGCTCCTCGAAAGCCCCTCACGTCGAGCAGGTTACTTCTCCAGCGTCTTAATATGAGGAAATGATCGATTTGGTTTTTTGCCCAGCCGTCGGGGGACACCCACGACTACTTGTGAATCGTTTTATGTTCAAACATACTGCCACCTATCACACAGTCGTTGCTTAGGGCATAGTCAATTAGGAGTGCACCGTTTTCATTCATGTCTCTGATACCATGTGGGCCCAGAACCTCAGGGCAGTACTGACGATCTGCACCGACTTTAGCATTTAGATCGCCAACAACACAGATTATATCGTGCCTGAGAACGTCTTTGGTGACCGATTGTAGCATGTTGTAACAAGCATCTTTTTCCACATCATCGGCTTCGTTGGTTGGAGCATAGCAGGCGATGATGGTCATTTTTGTATAATTAGATACGAAACAAGCTATCAATATACGTTCGCTAACTGTTGTCAAGTTCGCCATTGCTTTGAGTGCAAGTGGCGCCATCATAATTCCTACACCAGCGTGGTGGACGGAAGGGTGACCGCTAAATGCCATTGCATACCCATCATCAAATTTCTCTAATCCATTTCGAATCCACCTTGTTTCAGTGAGAACGAATATATCGATGAGGTATTGTCTCATCTCTTTCATAACTTGTTCTGTCTTGGATATCTGGTTCATCGTTCTCACATTCCAAAAACCCATCTTTAGGTGTTGTTTCGCAGTCAAAAATCGGTTCCGGGGGCATGCGGGGGTCGTTATCTGGGGGGGAGGGGAGGTGATGCATCCGAGGCTGTTGCAGGCGTTTCAGTTGCAGGTGTTTTTCCCCTGAGGGTTGCCCCTCAGGGTCCCGGGTGTGGGTTGCAAACCCACAGCCCAACCCTCCTCATTTAACGGACTTGGGACCGTCATGTTCCCCCAGCCTCAGTGAGGCAAGGTTACATGATAATTTGTCCTGACTAGTCACAATAAAAGCCTGAAAATGTGCAAGCCCTTAAAGACAGAATAACAATTAAAATGAATTTAAATTTTAAAAAAATATACGTATTAACAATGGACTAAATTTATCCCTCTAGACATCATCCTTGGGTTCCCATGTCAAATTACCTCAAAACGCATTCAAATTATTATCAAACATTCACATACGCGGACCTATAGCAGAAGAGCAAGGGTCAAAACTATTCGATAAACTATACCAGGTCCAGGTCCTATATTCCAGGTTCTTATATATCCCTATATACCAGGTCCTATATTCACCACTAGGTTCATCCCAAAATCTAATTAGAGTTTCAATTAAAGCAAGCAAAAACAGACGGTGAATTGTTAGTGTTGGCATCTTTTTCACAATTATATTACTATTTATAATTAATTTTTAATTAGTCTATATTTTCTTAATCATTTTTAAATTAAATTATCTTAATTTTTTAACACCACTACTGAAGTGAAGCCTGAAATTTTCTATTCTGCAAATAAAATTGACAATAGTGAAAAGATATTAAGGCATTTAGCCCCGCTATATAAGAACAGCATCTCTAACTTGCACTGATGACAGACTAGGTTACTTTGTGCCACTCTAATTTAAATTTGGCTACAAAAATTCGACAAAGACTTGACCCTCAGCATAATATTAAGGTCAGAAATTACAGTTGTTCATACCATAAATGTAGAAACGTGCCCTCAATAAAGACAATACTTACCCTACAAAAAGATATAAAAAGTGGTGTCTCCTCCAAATATACTATTTGGCCCAATTACAATTTTTAATTATAACACTTGAGTTAATTCATAAAAAAATGCATACACTACCACAACGCCTAGAAGCTGTATTCTATAAGGTACTAAATCCAATATTGCATTGACACAAATTAATTAAGTAAAATAAGAAGAGGGGAAGGAGAAAAAAAAACTGCGGATAGAAACTGGTGAGGACAGGGCTGCTTTTATCAAGGCTCAGAACAACCCAACGTTCCATAAGCCTGTTACTATTCATTTTTGTAATTTTCAGCGTTCAATAGCTAATTCCAATCACTAAATTGCGTTCAAAAGCACTTATTGAAACCTAATGCAATTAATTACTTGCTTTCGGCGTTTCATAGCTCAATAAGCTCTAGTCCATCCTTTTACAGACAGACAATTCGTGGAATATTTTTCCATTAGTATAAGACTTATACTATAAGCTAAGAATTTTTCTGTCAGTTTAAAAGTGGGTTTGCAAGTTTTTTTTTTTTTTTTGTTTTTTTTTATGATATATACAACTTAATGTTCAAACCACGATCAACAGCACAATAATTATGTTTATTCAAGCTTTTTTTTTTCATTCGTAAATTCGCGGCGCCAGGCAAAATTAAATATCTTATTTGCCGCTAGTCTTTTATCGAGGTTTAGATGACTGTAGAACCTCCTTTTGAAAGAGTCAACAGAGCAACTTCTGAGGATAAATTCCCCTGGAAGATCGTTCCAGATCAGACGCACCGTCGAATGAAGCTGTTCTTCAAATAATTTGTTCTCGGCGTGTCAACATCAAGATAATTGGAAGAGTTGTATACCTTCCTGTCAGTCTTGTAAGTTGGACTATAAAGGGCACAATACGAGAAAGCTCCAGAGATCGAGATGAAATTATGTGCTTGTAGAAAACTGCCATCGACGCTACATCAAACCTGTCGCTAACAGACTGGAGGAAGTCGTGGGGAACGAGTGAACCTGCCCTATTAGTCATATTCTGGATCTTTGTGGTGCTAGCAACTTTTTTAAACCACCACATACAACAGGTGTCCATGCTACGCGATGGGTCTGATGTATAACTTGTAGTGGGATGGCCGAGCTTGGCTTTAGAAGGTTTTTGCAACGAAGGGTGATCCAAAGCTTTTTTTCACAGGAGGTCCTCACCTGATCGAGAGGGTTTTCTAAGAGAAATCTGTGGAGAAAGTGAATTCAAAGGAGACAAAGCTCATCAACTTTATCTATAGCTTCATTCATGAAGATAAAGTTGGGATGTTTGTGTGGTATTCTTAGGGGTATTATAAGAAGGTATTCTTAGGGGTATTACATCCAAGAGAATGAAGTATCCTCTTGGCAGAAGTTCGATTCAATCCTGGTGTTGAGCCATTAGGCAGTCAAGCGTTGAACACTTCCGGCAGAATTCATATCGGTGGTTGTCTAAAGGGTCAGTTGACTCGAGGTACTTATAAAATCAAAATCGCCAGTCGGTTTAAAACTGTCAAAAAACTCAAAGTAATCGTCAAAAAGTAGTTCCTGTGAAAATACTTAGCGGTGGCGAATACAGTACACCCCTAGACAAATTTCCAGCCCACAAAAAAATAACCATTATTATAGAAAATCAATTGTAAAATCCGTCTAATTGAGTTGATTCATTTGAGACCTCACTCATATATGTACATTGTTGCCTAGTTAAGGATCAATTGTCAACCGGGAACAGCAGATTTTTCTGTGTTGACACCTGAAACCTAAAAACTTCGTTTTTAACCAAGGTTTTCGGAACTTAAAGATATATTATTCATTTTAATATGAAGGGGAAAAGGGGGCAATCCTTTCCCTGACATACCATCATGTAAAAAGATTCTTCATTTTGGCATCCGCAAAAAGCAAGACTTGCCCAATTTCAGTCTTCATTTAGTCTTCAGAGTGGAAACACCTTTTTGGATTCACTCACTTTGGACAGAATTAATTAAGAGCTTTGAACGTAAATTAAGTCAGTTACCCAAGCAAACTCCTCTTTAATCAGTGATAATATTTCAAAACCTATTCCGGTTCAAAAAATGGCAGAGAGTATGCCAGGAATGCAGATTAAGAGTTACTATTAACTCTATTCAGTGCAGTAGCTGTGAGTTTTACTTCCATGAACATTGCTCCGGTACAGAACGTTCTAAGTGGTCAAAACATTGGCTTTGCCTAGATTGTACTACAAAAGAAGATACTAATGACAAGGTAGTACCCTTTGATGACTCTTTGCGTTGTTCCGCCCAGACCCCGTCTACCCTTATGACACATCCACGTCACCCATCGGGAAGTGACCAAGTCAACATTTTGAAGGAAGTGAGGTCATCACCCTTTTCGTCTCTCAAATCAATTCCTTGCGAAACCAGTTTCATGCCCCAGGACAGTCCCCCCTCAACCACGTCCGATGTGTCCTGTCAGACCAATTTCGTTTCAAAAACAACCGATTTCAGTTGCCAAACCCCTGACCAGGCTACAGTATCCAAGACCTCCGCTTGCAGCCATTCCTCCTTGTTAAACAACATTCCTACTGCACCTAAAACAAGAAACATCCTACCTCCAATGCAGTGGTCATTATCACTGATAAACGAACTTGAAAGTATCGTTACGAAAATTTTCGCCCTAACCACTTCAAAAAGTGTTAGAGTTGGTAACCCCCAGTCTTTTCCAATCCAGAAAAAGTCCCAAATTTCTGTTAAAATCAATATTAAAACAAAGCTTATTGATACTAATATTACTCCTGATAATATCATAAAAAATCAAAATTTAACAGCAGATAAGGTCAACGACAAAATTATACACACGAATCCAGTGATTTCTGGTTCAACTAAGATAAAAAGACAACTTTGTTGGCTTAAAAGATTAAACTGTCTTGGTTTCAATCCCCTCTCAGGCACAAGTGTTCAAGGTCAAGTTCATTCTGAAATTGACCTTAATTATGCATGTAAAACTAGGTGTGAGTTCAATACTAGTGATGAACTATCCAGGAAACAAGTTAGTGCTAATAAATGTATATGCAAATATGCCTGGAGAGGGATTCGCAAGAAGGAAGAGTCTTGTAAATACCTTCGCTTGTGCAAGAATCATTGTTTGAAGAATTAATGCAATGTCGCTGGGTGGAAACAATTGCCTTCCAGGGGGTGTATCAGTTTGAGAAGTGGGCGTTGCTTCAGTGAATACAGTCAAGCTCACTTGAAATATTGGTATTAATAATTTAAAAATCTCGTAAATAGTGCCGAAAAAAATTTTAACCAACATCTGCAACCACTCCAATTTCTTATCTCATCAGTTCGTATCTGTCAAAAAACGATTTACATCAAACCTTCCCACCATTACATCAAAGGTCAGTGAGGTACCGCAAGCAGTTCAGCTCAACGAAAACAAATTCCCCCCCCCCCCAACAGTGCCAAGAAAACTCTGTCAAAAAACGAGAGTCATCGAGCCTGTCATGTAACACACCAGTGTCCATTGAAGCATCACCACCAGCTCATTCTGGGGAATTTTAGACCCCCACCGTATTCTATCACCACAAAGAAGACCCTACTCCCATCCATTCGGGTTATGGAAGCATCGAATTACGTGACTCTAGTGTAAACCAGTGTTTTAGTTCTAACTTATGTCTCCCCAAATCCCAACTTAATAATATCCCCATAATTTGTCCACTGTCCTCCTTTTCTCTCAAGCCCGGTCCAGCCCCACCTTTTAATCCTGCTTCTCAAACGAATCCCAGCCTTCATCCAGAAAAAGATGCCTCTCCTCTCCCAGATCCACGTTCCTCCCACCCCCCACTGCCTCCCACAATTAACAAACAAAAAATTTCCTCTTTAGTAACCGTTTTACTTTCCCAAAGTTGCTTGTTACGAACGCCGAAAGCCTGAATTTCGACAAATTGATCGGGCTAGAGGCCCTCTGTCAAGTACACAAAATTGATGTAATTGCCGTAACTGAGGTCCAAGCACAGAACCCTGATTTATTGAAAATTAATAACTACTCCCAATTCATAAAACTTCGTCCTCATGATCACCTCCTAGGTAAAAAGGGAGGTGGAACACTATTATTTGTAAATAATTATCTCTTTCCAATTTAATTCATACTCCCAACCTTTCAGATTACGATGAAATCATTTGGGTAAGTGTAAGACCCAAAGTTTTACCACGCCCCTTTAATTTGATTGTGTTTTGCTGCTTCTATTATACCCCAAATCAAAACGCTGCACAAAGACAGCAATTCTACCAATAACTGCATAGTAGTGCCGACTTTGTCCTATGCAAATTCCCGAACGTCGGTATTTTCTTAGTAGATGATGCTAATGATCTAAAGTTAAATGCCCTTTGTAGTTCCCAAAACTTAAAACAAATAGTAAAAATACCAACAACAAAAGGAAATTCAACCCTTGATTTAATTTGCACCAATTTGCAGGCTTTCTAGGTCCTTCCTGTCCCCGTGCCCCCGTTAGGAGAAAGTTATCATTTTTGCTTATTAACGAAGCCTCTCAATAGCTTTAATCATGCTTTTTCTGTTACGGAGTTCTCTTATCGCCCAATTTCCAATGATGGCCTTTACACATTTGGATCTTGGATAACCAATGAAAACTGGCTGGCCTTCAAAGGAACAAATGACATTAATTTTAAAGTCACCAAATTCCAAAATCTGATTAAAACAAAAAACATAAATTCCTTCCCTGTGAAAAAAGTAAAAACATATTCTAATGACAAACCTTACATTACTAACCAATTGAAAAACCTAATTAGAATTAAATTGAATCTACTAAAGAGTGGTAAAACATCCGAAGCGAACTCACTGCGTAAACATACAAAAAAGAAATACGTAAATCTGCTTCTTCATGTTACAAATGCAAAATCTAGGATTTATTTTCTACAAAGCCAAAACAATGGTATAATAGAATAAAGACAATTTGTGGGAAAACACATAATAATATAGATTTCCATTTCCAAGAAAACCCTTCAGTTACAACCAATGATCTGAACAGGTTTCTTTCTTCCATAGTTCAGAACCTCCCTCCCCTTTCTTTTGACACTCCTTATGATTTGTGCTCTCTCAATTTTCCCGTTATTTCGCCCTCGGATGTGGAGGCAAAAATTAAGAACATTAAAAGTGTAGTACACGTCCATTAGACATTCTGATTGTACTAATTAAAGCTTTTGCCAACAATCTGTCAGAGCCTTTGTCTTTACTTTTTCATTAAATTTCATATACTTGTAAATTTCCAAAGTGTTGGAAATTAGGTTTTATTGCTCCCGTAAAAAAGAAAGGTAATAATGAAGATTTTGATGGTGTCCGTCCCATTACTCTTACTCCAGTTTTTTCGAAGTTATATGAAAAATTTTTAGCTAAAGGGTTGAAAGCAAAAATAATCCCAAATGTTGACCAAAGAAAATTCGGGAGCTTACGCTCTACATTTACCACCAATTATCTCGTTCACCTTATGGATACAATTTATAACACACTCAAAAAACATAATACCTGGCTCAATGTTATCGCTGTTGACTTGCAAAATGCTTTTGATTTAATCAACCACAATATACTTTTAGAAAAGCTACCTTATGACTTTCAAGTTTAACCTAATTTAATTCGAGTAATTGCATCTTTCCTCTCTAACAGAACGCAAGTCGTGAAATACCTGAATGTATATTCTGATCCCCTTCCAATTTATAATGGTGTGCCCCAAGGAACCCTCTTAGGTCCAATTTTATTTCTTACAATGATAAACAACCTTGGTGTTTATTTCCCGGATAGATGGAAATTCGTTGATGATCTAACTGTCTTAGAGACATGTTCCAAAAATTCCAAAAGCAACCCAATGTACATCTTGGAATCCATATCAGCCAAAGCTCTTACTGATGATATGAAAGTGAACCCTTTCAAGTCAACTGTTCTTACTATTAATTTTCTTTAAACTCTTCCTTCTTTCTCCTGTCCCATCCCCCCTGAAATGTCTGTTACCACTATGAAATTACTGGGCGTTACCATCTCAAGCGACTTAAAATGGGATTGTCATATTAATGACATCTTAAAACGTGCAAATGCCGCAATTTCCCTCCTTAAACTCCTTAAAAAATTTAAACACCCTATATTGCACTGTTTGAGGATATTTCTGTCATTTGTACGCCCAACCCTTAAGCACGCCAGTCCTGTTTGGCATCCTTGCATTTCAGTTGAATTGTCAGATAGAATAGAGGCAGTACAAAAAAGGTGCCTAAGAATTATCTTCAATGAGGGTAAAGTACTTATATTTCCCTTTTTAGGAGAGCTAATCTTGTTACCCTTAAGAAAAGGAGAGCAAAAATTACCTTGCGTTTTGCTAACAATGCCCTTCATAACCCTCGAACAACTCCCCTTTTCCCTGGTCAATATTCACCCCTTCGACCCCGCCTCCCGCGTTCTGTGTCAACAAAAATCCCCCTTCTCGCCCCAATAAGAGTTTGCACTGAAAGATATGGAAGAACTTTTATCCCTTACATAGTTGACATTTTCAACCACTGAATCTCCGCTGCCTCCCCCCCCCCTCACTGAAACTTTACCTCATAGTTATTAATTTTAATGCTAATTTTGCAAATTTGGAGGTTTTATATTTATGTTTGTTAGTCACAAACTAACTTATATTTTTTTTTTATTTTACTTTATCCCCTTGTTAATTTTACGAGTTTTTTTGGCGGGGGGGGGCATTTTTGCTGACTTGACATTGGCCTTCTCATTTTATGAGTTTACTTTGTTTTTGTTTTTAACGTTTTTACGTATTTGACATTGACCCTTTTGCAATTTTCTGTTGTTGTTTGATTGTTTGTTTTTGTTGTTCTTTTCTCGCTGTATTTGACGCTAAAGTGCGAATTCGGCCCTTTTGGGCTTGTGATAGCCATTTTTCAGCAATGAATCTTATCTTATGAATCTTCACTCCCTTGAAAAATATAAGATTATGACCAGAAATCCGTTTTGGCATGTCCTATCCTCCTTTTCCTTTTCATATACCAGTTGCTCATTCACCCACTCCCCTTCCCTCCCCTTCCCCTTTTCATGCCCTTCAAAACTCTCTTATTATTTCAGAAATGGTAGTTTACCCCCCCCCCTTCATTCTACCTCCCCCCTCTCCGAAAAAGACAGCATAGGAATATTTATGTTCGTACGTGGTTTTAACGTCGCTGTTTAGTTTCGTCTGAAAAGCCCTGGTAATTTTTGTAACTTTATTGCTAGAAGGGCTGAACAGGTGTTTATTTATATATATTGTTTTAACCGGCCTATTTCTTAATAGTAACCTATCTCTCAATAAACAAAATAATTTAAATACAAACAAATGTGGCTACTTTCCACACGGGATTTAAGTAAGATTAAACTAATTGAAATACAAATTAAAACGATTAAAATTAAAATTATTTTGAATCTTTTTTTTTATTCTGATATGTGGACATGATATTCAGCAGCATCATTAGTTTTAATTGCTTAAACTCATATTAAAGCAAAAAAGTTTTCAATCTCAGTTTCTTAAACTATTTGATCTAAACATTATCTCCGTCGACCAATCAGGTCTAGTTGTAAAAGAGACATAACTCTAGTAGATCAAAGGTGATGAGATCCAACCAGGGACGAATCTCCAGCATTTTTATTGGGGGAGGGCAGGAAGGGTCCATATCTCAATGGTCAAAGGGCAAGGGACGTATAATATTTTTTCTCCACATTATTGGGGGGGGGGGCAACTGCCCCCCTTGCCACCCCCAAACGACGCCCCTGGATCCAACTATGTACGCTAGAGAATGGAGTAAAAGTGAAATCCCGATATTTTATTCTTTTATTTCTCACTTAGAACCATACAATATACGAAGCAAGGCCGTATCCACGGGGGTCCGTATCCCGAATTTTTTTTCGACTCGTAAAAGCGTAACAAAATTGAATTAGAAAAAATTTTTATGCGTTTTTGAGGGTTTTTGTGTGCCCCCCTCCCCTTCCGAAAAAATTATTTTGTGACAGCCCCCCCCCCCCCGAAAAAAAATCTGGATACGGCCTTGATACGAAGGCTGTTTTGTGATTGGCTATATTCAAAAGAAGGGTAAATGTGGGTCTGGGGAGTCTAGAGAGCCTACGCTTGTACCCAGGAAACATTTGAATTTCAGACGCCAAGTGTGGTGGGAAATACTTGGTCCTGCTGCAATCAAGCAAAGAGGGATAAATAAAATAGTATAAAAAAATACTAACATGGGAAACGAGGTTAGGGAAACAATCAATTTACTTTTCTTTGAATAGAAAGTAAATTGTATTATGGCTCAGAATTGTAATATAGTTAATCCTTGCTTGGAATAGATTTGTCCCAAATGACAGTTATTTAATCAACGGGGACAAGAAAAAAGGAGACAAAACAGTGTTTCCGATGCAAAAAAAGTCTATTTTGTTAAAGGCTGACTTTGTTGAAAGAATGAACTTGTTGCTTCAATAACATTTGGTCTTGACCAGTGGCGTAGCAAGGTCTTGTGACACCTGGGGCGAAATTTTAACTTGTCATCTGCACAAATTTAACAAAATGTACTACATTTAAAATCCATGTTTTCATTCAGAACCCCTTCTTCCTAACTTTGTTTTCTGCAAACTTAGAAATATCCTTTTTGCTACACTGTTTACAATAGATAGCATGGCTAAGCTCCATAGTCGAGCTTGGCTCATATTAGATCTGAAATAAATTTTAATAAGCTTGAGTTTAGAAAAACTCCTCTTGCAAGAACCAACAGAGACACATATGTCAGGCAAAACCTTAATGCTAAAGTTAGATTGGGAATAGAGTCTGGAAGCTCATATTCAACTATAAACTGCAGCAGTCTTAAAGAACTCCACTTCAGAGCCATTCTTCAGGAACGTTTGCAAATAAACAGCCCACTAATTTTAGCACTTCAGTTTCTGAACTCTTTAGCAAGTTCCTGGTCTCCAAGATAGCAAACCGAGGTGATATTCCTTCCACACCTTGGCAACGCGTGTTGATTTCATGTTGAAACGTGACAATGCACTCTAACACCAATATTTTTATCTTCTTCCAAAGTTAGAGGCTCGTCTGCAGCTTTTTCTTCGGGCATCAGTTTCTTTGTTCTAATATTTCTTTGTTTTGCTAGGGGAATTTCCATCTCATCACCAATAGATTTTGCAAATTCCATTGCCTTTTCCACAAGACCATTTCTATTATCATTCAAAAAGACCTTTAAAATCCTCTTCTTGATGAGGCACTTTTCGAAACTTATTTCAACAATTTGCAGGTATTTTTGGGTGTGGTTGACTTCTTCAAGGACACTTTTCCATAAACCTGAAAGCACAAAAAAGAGAAATCCCACATCGAAGTCAACAAAGTTTGAGCTGCTCCTCTAGTGTCGAGAGGTTCTGAACGAGAGCCAACTTTCCTTATTTTTGAGCCAGAAGAAATCCCCTCGATCCCAGGCGAAAGTTCAATGATTGTTACACGCAAGATTACCGAAATGTGTAACAAATTAGACGTTTTGATGGAACAAAACTTCTCGTAAAGTTAACCTGTAACTGCTGAAAATCTTTCTGAATATATCTCCGAACCATCCTATGCCGTGATTGTCAAAAATCTACCAAGTGACCTAGCCAAACCGGAATCAAGAAAGGACTTCCTAGAACGAGCATGTGGTGACGTTAGCTCAAAAATTGTTGAGCTAAAGTGCACCCGAGGCGACTGGAAAGTTATCACTGCATCCAAATATGATGCTCACGCAATAGAGAATGCGCTTCGTAGCTCTAACAGGGCCATTAGCGCTAAAGTTAAAAGTCCTTCTCACTTTGGAATAATTAAACATGTCCCAAACGATCTGACCTCTGATGACGTCAAGTCTCTAGTGCCAAATTGTAGTGAAGCAAAGCGAAGTGGCTCTACCAGATCTTTCAGACTGAAATTTGAAACAAAAGAGGATTTATTACGTGCAATGATATTCCCATTAGTGATCGGTTTCGATCGATTCCCCATTCAAGAGTTTTTGTTTCTACCCCTTCGATGCTACAAGTGCCAATCATACGGACATATTTCAAGTACATGTATAAGCGAAATTTGTTATTCTGTCTGTGGAGTAAAAGGTCACGGAAGTTCTAGAACAGCCCCTTGCTAGAAACCCACAAAATGTGCTCTTCGTAAGTCAGACAGCAATCCATGTTAAATTTACAAATGCACTATTGTACAGGCTCTACTGAAAGATAAATCTAGTTCAAAATGAGATTCACATGCCGTATTTTGTCGTTAAGCATTAATGAAAAAGTTACCGATCGAATCCCAATTCTTTCGGAGTTATTGCAGCCCCATGACCTAGTTCTGATTCAGGAGCGTTTCCTGCCGGAAGAGCCCCAAAGCCTGTTACCACTATGTTATGATTTTAATCTCCTCTTTCGCAGTGCAGACCATCTGACGGTCTCGCTATCCTATCCCGATTCCCTTACAAGCTATTAGCAGAGACAGATTACTTTATTGCCATTAAGCTTGAAAATCATGTAGTAATTAATGTTGATCTGCCTACAAATTACAACAACGAACAGTCTGATTCACGGTTTGCGTCTGCCTGCAAGCTTCTAGGCGGGTTTCTTAAAAAGTTTGCTCTAAACCTTCTATCATGAGTGGAGATTTTAATATAACTATAATTAACACAATGTCTTCCCAATCACGAATCTTTTGGAGCTGTATTCCTCCTGACTATTGTGTATGGCCTAAGAGTGACAACTTTTCATACGTTGGGCCGCTTTCCTCAACTTCTAACTTGGGCCATGTTGTTGCTTCGTTCGGCAGTCACGAGGTCAAAGTTTTAAAAGAAGGATTCTATTTTGACCACCTTCCTATCTCTACTTAGTTTTGTTCTTTCCCACATATGGCTCAAAATAAAGAATTAAATTGGTTTTCATACCAAGATTGGAAAAATGTATCAAGTGAGTCTTTCGGTAAAGTCTGTGACGAGATGCTGAGCAAAATCAAAGTGCCTTTCAATCTTTTATGCGATTGTGCTGTGCTGCCACAAAGTGAAAAGAATATCTCAATTTAGCTCACATCCTACTTGGCACAGCCTGAAATGTGCCAAAATAAGCGCCGTTCCTCTTTGATGTTCTCGTAAAAGTCACAGCTAGAAGATTGGTAAAAAAGCAGAAATTTAATGATTATGTATACTTCGGCCATACTATCGATCTCTGTTTGAAACAACTGTGGCCATCCTAGAGGCGGCATTTTAAATTACTAGAGACTCCTTACGAACTATAAATTTAACAAAGACCTCAAAAACTACTAGTTAACACAAATCCCGAAAAATATAAGCTATATTGCTGGACACCCCTCAAGACTTTGGAAATATAGCAAGCCTATTAAAGCAATGAGTGCTAGTGTGCCTGAAAAAAAGTGGGTTGAATATTTTGCAAGGGATTTCAATGCTCCCACCAAATGCATGGATGAGTTTTTTTGAAAAACAACATGACTTTGTACTTTCAAATAGGACAGGATCTTTCCTGTTTGTGTTGCCAAGGGCTCTTCACTCTTTGATTCCAAAGTTGAAGAAAAAATATACATCTGGTGTCAATTAAATTTCAGTTAGGCACCTGCAACTTGCCCGTTTTTTAATCGAGCAACATTTAGCACTACTACATCAGATGATCCTTGTCCGTGTGGTCCCTTTGCAATTTTGTATCGGACAAATAACTCCCATCCTTAAAAAAAGCAAAAAAGACGCTTCTCTGTGCCGTTCTTATCGCCCCATTACTGTTTCGTGTACTACTTTCAAGCTCTTTGAGTCATTTTTGATAAAAAGACATTGAAGAAAATTGTTCCGCCCCATCTCGTCAGTTTGGGTACCAGCGAGGCTTAAGTAGAGAGCACGCTCTCTTTCTGCTTATAAATGTGCTGAAGGATATTGAAGAAAGAGGTGATTACTTAGTCTTGTGTGCACTCGATGTTGCAAGAGCTTTTGACTCTTGTATATTTTCGCAGGTTTTGCTTGAAGCCCTACTACTTCCGATTAGTCAACTACTATTTCCAATTCTGAAAGGTGTACGCCAAGGAGCTCTGACTTCTCCAGTTTTGTTTAAAAATTGTGTTACCGGTGCTCAGGACACGTTGAACTGTACATTTATCTTCAAAGGAGTTGATCTTTCGTTAGTTACGTATGCGCATGACTTACTGAACCTTTTCTGCACTTTCCGAGGATGCTCTTCAACTTTTCAGCTTCTCCAAGATGATTACTAACACATTGGTTTGAGCTTTAATGCTGATAAAACAGTTGTTCTACCATTCAACTATAAAGGGAATAGAAATTCAATAAGTCTATCCAGCTCTGAAGTTCCTTTTGCTAGCAGCCTTACTTACCTGGGCATACCTATTGGAGCAAACATGAAAGAAACTGTAAACCTGGCAATGAAAAACTATGGTAATAAGATCCGGGCTGCGTATGCCTCCCTGGCTTCAAACGTGTCGTATAAAAGTAGAGTTCACCGTTTTCGGTTATATAATAGTCTAACAGTTCCTCACTTACTTGCCCTTGCTCCAATTTGGTCTTTTTTTAATTGTGGTATGAGAAAGCAAGTTCATCGCCTTTATTTTAAATTTGCAAAGTATTTAATGCAACTACCAACTTGGACAAGTAACTCTTTTCTGCAAAGAAAGTATCAATTGGTAAACCCAGCTCGGGCTATTGAGAAGTATATTCGTGACTTCTCTACTGAATGCCAGAAGTCTTCCAATCTTTGGTCATTTTTGTTTGTCCCTTGTTTGTAGTTGTCAAAGTATGCTTTTCTTTCTGTTGTTTCTTTTTTGTTTTTCTTGATTTTTACTGTCTTTTTTTTGGCTCTGCCTAGATTTTTGTGATGGGTTATCAATAAAATGATGATGATGAAGAGTCACAAAGTTTTTCAGTGGTATCGACAATCTTCTTAAAGTATTTAAACACTGGCTTAACAGCTTCATAGTAAGCACTCCACCTGTTTCTGCAAGTCGTTTGACTGTAACTTCAACATTTGCCAAGAGGACATTCCATCTGTGTGTTGAGTATGAGAAAAAAAAACATACAACCTTTCCAAAGTACCAAAAAACGTCACACAGGACGGAACTGTAGCAAAAGAGTACACTCCGCAAAGTTTTAGTGAATGGTTTGCACAAGGAACAAACAATGCCTTAG
This sequence comes from Artemia sp. Qi Xiang Cuo, assembly GCF_049724085.1. Lineage (NCBI taxonomy): Eukaryota > Metazoa > Arthropoda > Branchiopoda > Anostraca > Artemiidae > Artemia > Artemia sp. Qi Xiang Cuo. The sequence goes on along the minus strand of NC_142796.1, from coordinate 68,866,889 downwards.
GATTAAGCTCACGAATCCTAGCTTGCACTCCTGAATGTACTCCAGCCATTGTTGAATCTTTGTCGTAGCCCTGCCCTCGGCACATTGTTATATCCAGACCATCTTCTTCAATTACATTTAAAATATCTTGTGTAATGTCCACGGCTCTTTTTCCTGCAAGCTGATAATAGCTTAAAAATGACTCCTTTACTTTAACTTTCTTGTTCTCAATGTCCACGTAACGAATTACCTTCCCTCATTAGATCAATGTGCGATGCATTGGGTGTGCTGTCAAACATTATACTAAAATACTTATATATAGAAATAGTATTTTCAGACAAAATCTGCCAACAAATTTGAAAACTGCCAAGTAGCATTGCTACCTTGCTACCCCAATTTTTGCACAACAGGCCCTAATCAATCATAAGTCCTTTTAGACCAATTTTTGTCACCCCTCCAGGGTAGTCCGCCCCCCCCCCTTCTACGCTACTGGTCTTGACAGTTCTTCTATTCTGGGTATTTGAGATTGGCTATATAGCCAAGTCGTAAAATTAACGTGACTCCGATTTTCATTTTTTTAGGAATAAAATCACCCTTTTTATACTAAACCAAGGAATACTAGCTAAATGAGAAAGTTATAAATGGCTAAAAATAAATCATGTATTCCGTGTCCTTTTCACGTAGTAATATAATGAAGCAACGTGTAACGAAGTTAGATCTACTTTTATAAATAATTACCTGGCCAGTTAAGAAATTTGTTCACTATGGCCGAGTATAATAGGCCATCAAAAATGTCCTATTAACATTGCTTAAGGAGCCATTGTATTAAACGAGCGCTGCGAGGTCAGGCATTCTTATTAATCCGGACAATTCCAGAAGTGAGTATACCTCTTTTCTGTTGAAAATAGCTTTTAGCAGGCATAGCAAAGTTTCACAACAAGAATCTGCAGTAGATCTTGCTTTCAAATGTATAAACACCACTTTTGTGGTCCCAAAAATAGTTGTCATGACCCTGTGATTGTTGAACACTTGTTTCAATTTTTGGTTTGTTTAGGAAATTTCGGTGCATCCATTGCTGTGCTTTTTCGAAACCCCACCATTTGGTCCTGACTTACTACGAGTGACTTCTTTTTTTCCCTGGAGCTAAAGGTGTGATTTGGAGAGGAGCAAGCAACACTCCAAAACTGACGAGGAGCTCCAAGAAACCATCAAAGCTCGCTTCAATAATCAGTGGTGCCTCTTTACGAAATTTACCCTCTTTACGAAGAGGGTATTACAAAGCTTCTTCCAAAATATTACAAAATCCCAGCCGTGAAAGAGATTACGTAGGAGTACAGTCTGTAACCTTAACTGTACATCATTTTCGGTAACAAAATATCTTCTTTTACAATCGCTAGTCTTTCTTTTACAACCAATGGCAAACCTAAAAAATAGCCAAAACTGAAAGTACTTCAAGTTAAATTATCTGTATAGACTAGGTTCTCTTTACTGGGTTTCATAGCTAGATAGAATAAAACCTGGATATAAAAAAAATGTACCCAAAACTTAGTTTGGTTGTAAAGAGTAAAAGAGGTTCTAGGAGGTTCTTGCTTGGAAATTTTGGTTCTTAGTTAATTTCTAAGAACCTCTTAGCTAGTTCTTAGTTGGTTTTTAAGTTAGGTTCTAACTTAGTTTGGTTCTAGAGAGTGAAAGAGTTTCTAGGAGGTTCTTGCTTAGAAAGGGGCATAATAGGGTATAGATAATACCTTCAGATTCAAAATAACGGTTAAATCTCACAAAAGAAAACTGGCCATAGCCCCAAAAACAGAGACTATCTATAACGGTTAAATCCCACAAAAGAAAACTGGCCATAGCCCCAAAAACAGAGACTATCTATTCTTCCCTTTTAGAATATTTTATAGTCTTTTTATCAGTTATCTATCCAAAATAGACTCTTTATTATGTCTAAATGTTTTTTGTTTTGTTTTAACTCTGACTCCACTTCACAATCAAATGATTTCCCCATGAAAAACACAAAAAATAAATAATGAAAAGCAATAACAAAAAGACCAAGAAGCAAATTGACGTAAAAGGCTGCTTCAAACTAACTCATAGAAAAGTATCTTTATAGCTCTTGTTTTATCCCTTTGCATCAGAAGTGTCTGTGAGTGTTATTTTCTGAGTTGCATTTTCCTGTTCATTAAAGTCCAGCTTCAATTCAGGATTTGACGAGCTATTCGCACAAGGTCCAGATCATAAACTCTGCAGGCCAAATACTGTCACCTATTCCTTGCTTACCGGCCCCGAAGTCTTTTTGAAACATGTAAATATTAAATGAATGTAAATTATTAAGTATTGTCTTTTCAATCTTAGTTTTCATATAAAGAGATATAGAAGGGTAGAAAAACAAATTTAGAAATTAACTGTTAAAAATAAATGGCAGTGTGCATCATGCTTTTGACAAAAGTTCCTGATTCGGATGATTTTACTATCATTTACAGTAGTTAGCACCAATTACCAAATAATTACGAAACAGTATATTCTATTTCTATTCTATAGTCTATTGTATTACCAACCAATTGATGCATCGTCCATTTTACCATTATCAAATGTAATTAATCGTCATTTAAAATAATGTATATATACGATTTACCATTTCATGGCAAGCCTTTGTCTTTAGAGGAAGAGATCCATATTTATAAAAACAAGTTTCTTGAGAGTTTCCACAGAGAACAGCCATATCAGTGGCTGTAACCAACAATAATCCACCATCACTGATTGACTGTATAGCTGCATCTAAAAATGGGGTTGGTGAACCATAGGGGTCTAGGTCGATGGCATCAAATCGGTCAGCTCGTCTTCTATGCTGATACATAAGCCCCCTAAAAGAAATATGATAGTACTTTAACTTTAAGTTGTATATATATATATATATATATATATATATATATATATATATATATATATATATATATATATATATATATATATATATATATATGATATATATATATATATATATATATATATATATATATATATATATATATATATATATATATATATGATATATATATATATATATATATATATATATATATATATATATATATATATATATATATATATATATATATATATATATATATATATATATATATATATATATATATATATATATATATATATATATATATATATATATATATATATATATATATATATATATATATATATATATATATATATATATATATATATATATACATATATATACCCTGATATATATATATATATATATATATATATATATATATATATACATATATATACCCTGATATATATATATATATATACATATATATATATATACATATATATATATGTATATATATACCCTGAACAATCCTTAAGCAATTTCTCTGGAAAACATCTAGCAAATCTTCATCTGCTTTTCGGAGTGTCCATGCTTCAGAGCTATATTTGACCACTGTCATCACTGTAGCTTCTAATATTCTAATCTTGGTTTGCAGATTTATCTTCCTATTCTTCCAAACTTTTTTTAACTGTGAAAAAACACCCTGAGATTTGGCTATTGTACTGTTAACATCTTCACTGCTACCACCATCTTTACTAATAATACTACCGAGGTAAGTGAAGCTGCCCACCTGATCAATCTTTTCATTACCCAACGTCACCTTTTGGTCTTCACTTATTCCTAGCCTTAGTGACTTAGTCTTCTTGACATTAGTTTTCAAACCTATTCTAGCACCCAGAACTTGATAAACCTCTAAAACTTCATTCATTTTGCTCACACTTTCATCTAGGATGCTTAAGTCATCAGCATAATCTAAGTCCAGGAGACTTTTTCCTGCGCATTTGATTCCGTGGTCTCCCATTGCCTTTTCTGTGCTCCTTAAGACAAAGTCCATCAAAGTAATCATAGACAGCGCGATAGCGCTGCCTAAGTAAAGAACGATGTGGGCACAATATTTTTCTTTTTCCTCCATACCCGGGCGCTTTGTATCGAAGGAGTTGTCGTAGAAACTTCGAAAAGGACTCATTCGATTGAAAATTGGAGTGGCTATTGCCCTTTTTAATAGTTGAAAGTGATTGGAGGGCAACTAGCCCCCCCCCGCCCATCATTCCCCAAAATACATCCAATCAAAATTTTGAGATAGCCAATTTGTTCAGCGTAGATGATTTCCAGATAGAAATATGTTTTTGAGGAGGACACTCCCCCACAACCCTCGGGGCAAGGGTTTTAAGTTATGCCCCGTGGGCATATAAGAATGATGTTCACACACACAATACATTATTTTTTTTTTTTCCTTTAGAGCAGGGAACTTTGTATCAAAGAAGTTGTCATAGAAACTTCGAAAAGGGCTCAATCAATTGGAAATCGGAGTGGCTTATGCCCTTTTTAATAGTCGAAAGTGATTGGAAGGCAACTAACACCCCTTCCACGCCCATCATTTCTCAAAACACTTCCAATCAAAGTTTTGAGATAGCCATTTAGTTCAGCGTAGTTAATTTCCAGATAAAAATTATGTTTTTGAGGAGGAAACTCCCCCAAAGCCTTCAGGGCAAGAGTTGTAAGTTATGCCCTTGGGGCATATAAGGTTTTTATAGAAGGCGTTGTCGTAGAAACTTTAAAAACGGCCCATTCGATTGGAATTTCAAAAGAATAGTGCCCTTTTTAACAGATGACAGGGTCTGTAAGACAACTAGCCCCCCCCCCAAGCCCACCCCTCCTCAAAAAATCTCCAATCAAAATTTTGTGTTAGCCATTTTGTTCCGCGTAGCTGTTTTCCCGATAGAAAATATATTTTTGAGGAGGACCCTCCTTCACAACCCTCAGGGCAAGGGTTATAAGTTATGCCCTGGGGGCATATAAGGTTTTTATAGAACTCGTTGTCGTAGAAACTTCAAAAAGCTCATTAGATTGGAAATTGAAATGGCTTGTGACCTTTTTAATAGTCGAAAGTGATTGGAAGGCAACTAACACCCCTTCCACGCCCACGATTTCCCCAAACACATCCAAAAAAAATTTTGAGATAGCCAATTTGTCCCACGACATTCAAAGTTCAGAAAACAATACCTTTGAGCAGGAAACTCTCCCCACAATCTCCAGGGCAACGATTATAAGTTATGCCCTGGGGGCATATAAGGTTTTTCGTGAAATCTTTGTCGTAGAAACTTGAAAAAGGACTCATTTGATTTGAAATTCAAAGGGCTAGCACACTTTTTAATAGTTGAAAGGATTTGAGGGCAACTAACCCTCCTCTCACACCGACCTTTCCCCTAAACACATCCAATCAAAATTTTTATATAGCCATTTTATTCAACCTAGTTGAAATTTTTGGAAATTAGGTCTTTCAGGATGACAAACCCCCCACAGCCCTCTGGGCCAGGGTTGTAAGTAATGCCCTGGGGGCATATAAAGTTTTATTGAAAGCGTTGTCGTAGAAACTTCAAATTGGCTCATTCAATTGGAAATTGAAAGGGAAATTGAAAAAGTTGTCGTAGAAACTTCGAAAAGGGCTCATTCAATTAGAAATTGGAGTGGTGTGTGCCCTTTTTAATAGTCGAAAGTGATTGGAAGGCGACTAACACCCCTTCCACGCCCAAAATTTCTAGAAACTAATCCAATCAAAATTTTGAGATAGCCATGTTGTTCAGCGTAGTTGATTTCCAGATAGAAATTATGTTTTTGAGGAGGACAGTCCCCCACAGCCCTTAGGGCAATGGTTGTAAGTTATGCCATGGGGGCATTTAAGGTTTTTTATAGAAGGCGTTGTCGTAGAAACTTCAAAAAAGGCTCATTCGATTGGAAATTCAGAGGTCTAGTGCCCTTTTTAATACTCGAAAGTGATTAGAGGGCAACTAACCCGCCTCTCACATCCACCTTTTCCCCAAACACGTCTAATCAAAACTTTGAGATAGCCACTTTATTCAACGTAGTTTTAAGTTCTGGAAATTAGGTCTTTGAGGACGACAACCCCCACAGCCCTCAGGGCAAGGGTTGTAAATTATGCCCAGGGAGCATATAAGGTTTTTATAGAACGCGTTGTCGTAGAAACTTCAAAAAGGGCTCATTCGATGGGAAAATGAAATGGCTAGTGCCATTTTTTGATAGTCGAAAGTGATTGGAAAGCAACTAACACCCCTTCCACGCCCACCATTTCCCCAAACACATCCAATAAAAACTTTAGATAGCCATTTTGTTCCATGCAGTTCAAACGTTAGGAAATTATACATTTGAGCAGGACACTCCCCCGACAGTCTTCAGGGCAAGGGTTATAATTTATGCCCTGGGGGCATATAAGGTTTTTATTGAAATCTTTGTCGTAGAAACTTGAAAAAGGGCTCATTCGATGGGGAAATTCAAAAGGCTAGTGCCCTTTTTAAGAGTCGAAAGTGATTTGAGGGCAACTAACCCCCCTCTCACGCCCATATTTTCCCCAAACACATCCAATCAATATTTTAGATAGCCATTTTATTCAAAGTAATTGAAAGTTTTGGAAATTAGGTCTTTAAGGATGATCAGCCCGCCCTCCCCCCCCACAGCCCTTAGGGCAAGGGTTGTAAGTTATGCCCTGAGGGCATATAAGCTTTTTATTGAAAGCGTAGAAACTTCAAAAGGGCTCATTCAACTGGGAATTGACAGGGGTAGTGCCTTTTTTAATAATTGAAATTGATTCGAGAGTGACTAATGCCCTTCTCACGCCCACCATTTTTCCAAACACATAAATTTTTAGATAGCCATTTGGTTTAACGTAGTTGAAAGTTATTGAAATTAGGTCTTTTAGGAAGATAAACCCCTCAGAGCCCTCAGTGCAAGTGTTTTAATTTATGCCCTGGGTGCATATTAAGTTTACATCGAAAGTTGTTATAGATATTTCAAAAAGGGCTCAATTGATTGAAAAATGAAATTTCACTTTTTAATAGTCGAAAATGAGTGGAGAGTAATTGATCCCCCTCTTACGCCCACTATTTCTTCAAAAACATTAAATCAAATTTTAGAGATAGCCATTTTCTTCAACGTAGCTGAATGTTCTGGAAATTATGTATTTAAGGATGACAAACCCCCCCAGAACCCCAAGGGCAAAGGTTGTAAGTTCTGCCCTGGGGGCATATAAGGTTTTTATAGATAGAGTTGCGATAAAACTTCAAAAGGGGCTCATTCAATTGGACCTTGAGAGGAATAGTGTCCTTTTTCAGAGTCAAAAGTGATGAGAGGGTAATTAACCCCCCTATGACTCCCGCCAGTCCCCCAAGTATATCAAATAAAAATTTTCGGATGGCGAATTTGTTCTACATAGGTGAAAGTTCTGGAGATTAGGCCTTTTAGGAAGACATTCCCCCCCCCCCAGCACTGAAGGCAATGGTGCTAAGTTAAGCTCGGGGGGAATATAAGGTTTTTATTGAAAGTTTTGTCGTAGGAACTTCAAAAGGGCTCATTTGATCGGAAATTGAAAAGGCTAAGGCCATTTTTAATAGTCGAAAGTGATTGGAAGGCGACTAACACCACTTCCACACCCACCATTTCCCCAAACACATCCAATCAAAATTTTCAGATAGCCATTTTGTTCAACGTAGTAGAAAGTTCTGGAAATTAGGTCTTTGACAATGACATCCCCCGCAGCACTCAGGGCAAGGGTTGTAAGTTATGCCCTGGGGCATATAAGATTTTTATTGAACGTGTTGTCGTAGAAACTTCAAAAGGGCTCATTTGATTGGAAATTGAAAGGGCTAGGGCCATTTTCAATAGTTGAAAGTAATTGGAGAGCGATTACCGCCCCTCTCACGCCCACCATTTCCCCAAACACATCCAATCAAAGTTTTGAGATAGCCATTTTGTTTAACGTAGTTGAAAGTTCTGGAAATTCTGTCTTAGAGGATGCCAACCTCCCTAACAGACCTTAGGGTAAGGGTTGTAATTTATGCCCTGGGGGTTATAAGGTGCTTATAGAAAGCGTTGCCGTTTCCAAAAGGGCTCATTCGATTGGAAAGCGAAAGGCCTAGTGCCCTTTTCAATATTTGAAAGTGATTGGAAGGCTTGAGATTTTTAAAGTAAAGACAGAAGCGGGTATAATGTATTATTTTTTGTTGTTGTTGTTGTCTATACCACGTCACTGCATATTGAGGGAGTCGACGTGGGAACTTAGGAAGGGGCTCATTCGATTCAAAAAAGAAAGGGATGATGCCCTTTTTAATAGTCTAAAGTGATTGGAGGGCAATTAATCCCCCTTCGACTCCCACCCTCCCACGACCACCCGCCCATTTGCCCATTATGTTTATAAACTAATTGTTACCTTAAGATTAAGTCAAAATGCACTGTGTTAATGCTAATTCCCAATAAGGCATCTCAGCAGTATCCCAAGAATGACTGAGGGTATTATGTTCTAACTTTTGGGGCTACTTCTGCTCTTAAAATTTAACCAAATCAAACTAGCGTAAGTGTATCCAAGCTATCAAAGAAAGTAAAGAGATTTTTTTGCGAATGATATCAGGTTTTCCAGTTCAGGTCAACTAGAGGAGGTATGAAACTAGCGAATCCAAAAGAATACTCAAAAGCCTCTTTGGTCACTTGACCCTAACCTTAAGGCCTGTAAATATAAAGCTTATTTTGGCTAAAAGTTTGGACAGAGTGTGGTCGGCCTAGGTCTGGTAATGTTTTTCTTATTAAACAGAAAACTAAATTAGAATTTAAGAAGTATCTAAAGAGTGTCCGATACCGAGGGCTTGATTTTCCATCTTCGCCTAAAGATTGGAGGAAAGTAATTAATTCTAGTAAAACAGACGATTCTGATGTAAGTAGTAATGCTATTCCACCAAGTTCTTGGCATGCATATTATTCGAAGATTTTTTTCCGTTTTGAATTATTTTTTTAATAGAAAGTTTGGCGAAGCGTTTGCTAAAATTGTCCATAGATTTCTAAGTCAGCGCTTTGTTTTGCCTGTATCGCGTTGTGAAGTTTTGAATGCTTTGAATCATCTTAAGTCGAAATCTATTGATGCTAATGGTATCTCTAAAATGCATCTAATTTCCCCAATGTGCTGAACTTGTGTCACATCTTGCGCTTTTGTTTCAAATGTGTTTGGCATCTTCTGTCGTCCCGGAAGGCTTTTTGTGTGGCAGCGTGACTTCAATTTTAAAAAGAGGTAAACCGCCAACAGATTGCTCTTCTTACCGTCCAGTTTCTTGCAATATCAGCAAGGTCTTCGAGTATATTCTTTTACCTAATCTAACTCGAAATATTTCTTTCTTTGGTGAAAATCAACTTGGTTTCAGATCTGGTGTGGGATGCCAACATGCTCATCGTGTCCTTTCTTCTATTCTACTTTTTAATTCTTCTAAGGGTAAAGGCGTATATCTCTGTACACTTGATCTATTAAAGGCTTTTGATTCTGTTGTTCATAATCAGCTATTCTTTTCTTTGGCTTTTTTTGGGGTTAATTTTTCGTTTATTTACCTTCTACGGTTTTAGTATTCTAATTCTTCCCTCCACCTGAAATCTTCTCCAAAAACAACTATTCAAGTACTTCGTGGTGTTAGGCAGGGAGGTGTTTTATCACCAACCCTTTTCAAAATTTGTATTTCTACTGTTCTGGAAAAGATCCCAGGCACTTATTTTTCTGGTTCTACTGATATTTCTTACATTGCCTATGCTGAGGACATTCTGCTGATTAGTCGTAGTAAGTCTGCTCTTTCTTCGATGATTTCCTTAGTTTCTCAGTCTTTCCTAAATATTGGTCTATCCCTGAATCTTGACAAGCGTGAATTCTTATCTTATAATCTGTCTTCGTCTACTCCTCTGGTATGTAATGAATTTTCTGTACTTTCTGTCTCTTCCTTTCGGTGGCTTGGTATTACTGTTTCTAATTCTCTAGCTCTCTTTCGTAAACAGATTGTTGCTGATTCAGTAAGAAAAATTCAGTTCAGTTATTCAAAAATTGTAGCAAACCGTGGAAAATATAACAGAAGAGCTCTTGGGCGCTTATTCTCGACTTTTTCTGATCATTCTGTGCTTTATTTTTCGGGAGTTCATTCTGTTCTTAAACTAAAGGATTTAAAAAAGATTAAAGTTAAATACTTCAAATTTTGCAAATTTCTTCTTTCTCTGCCGCCATGGACTAGAAATCGGTATTTTGTTAAAAATTTCTATGTTACGGATGTTACTCAAAAACTCGGTGACCTACACAAAAAGCTTTCTGCAGATGCTTTTTTTAATATTGGCCCTGATAAACGTCTTTTACAGTTCTTTTTTTAGGTTAACTTAGTTGCTAGTGTTTATTGAGTTCTTTTTTGTTTTTGTTTTTTATTATTATGTACTCCACTTGTACTACTTGTTGTCTTGAAGTTGTTGGTAATAAATGATTGATTGATTGATATATATATATATATATATATATATATATATATATATATATATATATATATATATATATATATATATATATATATATATATATATATATATATATATATATATATATATATATATATATAAATATATACCCCGGCGCCACGCCGGCGGATCGACCGAACGCCACCGACGAGAGGCTGGTCGAACGCCGTCGAAGTGTCGTAACGCCGCAGGCGCGCCCAAGGCGCGCCACCGCCGGCAGCGGTAGTTGCGTTCGGTCGACTTCAAATTAATTTTTCTGAAATTCT